>NC_086099.1:89208561-89508561 GCF_963921235.1 Mobula hypostoma | reverse complement strand
TGATGTGAAGTTTTTGTTTTAACAACCCTATAGCACTTTCCAGAAGAGAGCTTTTGGAAAAGACAGTTTGCTGGCTAGGTAGTGTCTACAGTGATGATCCCGCCTACTTATTTGTCTTGGATACATACAAGACCTGCAGTGATGGTAGACTGAAGCTAATGGTCTTTTCTGCTGTCCTGACAGTTCACTGTGGTTTTCATGTGTTGTGAGAGGATGCTGTACCAATCAATGGCTATTGTGAGGATACACTCTATATTCAATGCTCAATAGGCAAGTCAACATATAAGGAGAAGAAAAGCGGAGTTAATATTTCAGGTTCGGTGACCCTTCTATTTAAGAAATCCTGTCAGATCTGCTGAGCATTTCCATCATTTTCTGTTCTTATTTCAGCTTTAAACACCTGTGATGTTTTGCTTTCAGAAAGAAAATGTGCACATACACTCAAATCCTAGATGTTACTCCCTCCTCAACAGCTAGATTAATTAAGTTTACAGTCCATTAAAAACCATCAACGTGTCATGTTCATGGCCTACAGTAATTTCTTGCGTCAGTGGGAATGCAATAAATAGTAAACAGTAAATGGTAAATGAGTGGAACATTCTTAGGAAATGTTCAGTGCAGTCGCAGCTTATGACGTCTGAGAGAAAGAGATTGACGGAAAATAAATGGTCACACTGCTTAAAGGAAGCAGAAACTTCCATGGACACTTAATTGCTTGTGTAAGGGGTCTCTTTCTTTTATGTCACTACTATGTCTAATTAAAATGGCTTCTTTGTTATTTTAACTGCTGAGAAAGTCCTTCCTGCTAGCAGTTTGTTTGAATCACGTTACTGATAAGAAGATGTTATGAACCAATTGCGATAGTTGTTATGTTTTTGCTGTATCTGTAAGATATTGTATGCGCGGGGTTTTGGGGAGAAGGCGGGAGAGAGAGAGACAGAGGATGGACCAGGTGCTGTGAGTCTGCTAACGGGGTCAGACCCCGAGCGGGGTGTTCAGCGAGGAGAGGAGACGGAGACGGACTCGTGTGGAGCGTCTGATCGACCACCGTTGTTGGTCCCAGGCTGCCAGTCGAGGTGATCCGAGGGGTCGCAGGGTGAAGAAGAGTCCTGAGCTCCAACTGTTTGTGCATGAAGAGATTGAACTTTGATAAGTGTGGCACCTTTTATTTTCCTTTTATATTTTATTCTCTATTAATTATATAGTTCCAGTAATATCTATAAACTGTAAATCATTTAATCGTATCTGGTGTATCGTCTGTTATTTGGGTGGGGTGGGGTACATCACACAGCATCCACACAAACTGATTCCCCAGTTTGGCGGGGCTGAGGGCTGTTTCCCTAGACGACAGCGAGCCGAGCGACCCTGAGGTTGGCCGGGGGGCTACACTTGTCTACATGAGGAAATGTAGAATAGGGGGAATAGACTGTCAGGAGCCTTAGATACACCAAGAATGTTTTGCATTCCATGTGAATGCATTAGACTGTGGCAGCGATTCCTACGGCAAGTTACCTTAGCTCATCTGATGAGGCTTCTCTCCCCACCCTCCTCCCCCATCCTAATTCCACCAACACAAAGCCTTTATAGCCCTGACTCCTCAAAATTTCTCGACAGTTATTTACCAATCTTATGTGTTAGTTATTTGCCAGAGAAATGACACATTGACCCAAAAAATTACTTAATACTGGTGAAGATTCTTTATTGAATGAAACATAATCCAGATACATGGTAGTGGAATCAAATGTTTCAAAGTTTCAACGCACATTCACTATCAAAAAATGTATAAATTATACAACCTTGAGATTCGTTTGCTCACACACACTTCACAAGTATTTGTCCATGGCATTTGACCTAGTTGTCTCCTCCTAAGATGGAAGATGACGGATGATCATCCAACTCAAATGAAGATACCGCAGAACAAACTGGAAGTGCTTAGATGGATATAGGTATTACATCAACATCAAGTAATAACCCTTGGTGCTAATATCTGAAAAGAACCTGGCATAGTTCAGCATCATCTACATCATTTGATAACACCACGGACATTTACATTTGATTCTTTCACATTCTGTCCCATGTCACCCACTTCATTGAGACACTGATCTCTCCATACCGTAATGAGTCAGCATTCAGAATCAAAATACTGCAGATGCCAGAGATCTGAAAATGTGGCAAATATTCCAGGAAGATCTTATCCCTCGAATAGCATTAGCGAAGAGTGAAATAGAGCTAATGTTTCAATGGTTCGATGTACATGTGAGAAGCAAACCTAATCGTTAATCTTAGTCTGTTCTAATGACACCAGCTTCTGAGCAAGTATTTCTCAATGTGCTATATCTTCCTTGTTTCCTGAGTCATGGATCCTCTACCACTGATCGGATGTCAGGAATGTTCCTTCCAATTTCTCATAGCTACTCTTACTCCTCCTGCTTCCAGGATATAATTCTGACTTACCTTCACTTTCTATTGCACCTGCCCTCATACTTGACAGACCTTTCTCCACAATTTCCAAAGCCACCATTATGACATTATCACCAGCTGCATCTTCTCCTCCCCCCACATTCAGCACTCTGTTAGAATTCCTTTGGGGTGCCTTTGATCACATGTTCAGAACCTGCTCTCCTTCTTTCATTGCCATCCCACCTCATATGAGATGTCACACTCATACATTTGCTTCCTCTCTTTCCCTCAGTCCATGTCCCAAATACTCCTTCCATATGAAGCAGAAATTCACTTATAATTTTACAACATAGTACATCATACTTAGTGCACTATGGAAAACTAAATGCAGATTGGGTGACCACTTAGCAAAACACTTCCAACCATTCTACAAATATGGCACCGGCCTTCCAGGATCTCTCTAGTTTTCTACCCTTTCTTACTCCAACTTCACTGTTCTTGACCTCCTACAACAAAGCTCACAGCACCTTTTCTTTCAGAAAGACACATTGAAGCCTTCTGGCCTCATCAAGTTCCAGGCAGATCTTGAGCATGTCGAACACGTTTATTTAAAAATTTTAGCACTCTTTCTATATTTCGTTGTTTATTTTACATCAGTGCTTGAACATGGAGAGTCTACATAAGATCTTTAGGTCAGAAGACGGAATTGTGGGAAAGATGGGTTTAGGGAGACATAAGCTTCACTCACTCCTAATCAATGGAATTTAAGTGATAAAAATTCCTCTAGCAGCAGATCCAGACAGGGGCATAATCACTACCAATGTTCATAATGCTATCATTTATCCCAAGGACATTTTAGGTGATATTTGATCTATCATTTCAATTTATGTCTTCTCATAGGGGACAGAATACTGACAGGAACTAACTGCAGAGTTAGGGTGAGATTGGTGTGCAAATATTGGTGGAGAGTGTTGGAACTAATGGATAGGAAACCGTATGCTTGAAGGGGAGGTGAAATTCACCTGAGTACAAGCCAAGTCTAGAGTAGTGTTATTAAAACTTGTTTATTCAGAGTGTCCAATGAGAGCCACCCCTCCAAACAATGAGTTCTAATTTCCTCCATAGAAAAGTTGCAGAGGTATGGTATTGTTTGATGTTGCAAAAGTGGTTCGAGATTGCAAGCACCTGGTAAAATTTTGAGAACATTTGAGTTCACAATTTTGATCCATTATGGAAATAATTAACTTTCAGTCAAGGAAATAACACTGATAAAGATGTGAGATTGGAGGCCATCTAACTTTGTGTGTGTGTGTGTGTGTGTGTGTGTGTGTGTGTGTGTGTGTGTGTGTTATATTTTGCTGCTTTCACAATGATGGGTGAGTATTCCTAGCTGTAGTAAGATGAATGTCCAAAATAAGGCAGAGACCAATGATCCATAACTATACAAGTACGTTCTACAGGAGCAAATAAAACAATTCTGACTGGAGTTTGAGATGGAGTCAGAGCCATTACTTCTTACAAGGTGAAATCTAACATCGTGAATGGATGTGATGCTTCACTCGCAGATGAGCTCAATGCCTTTTATGCACGCTTTGAAAGGGAGAATAAAAATACGCCTGTGCAAATCCCAGTAGCATTGGTGTCCCTGTGATCTTTGTCTTGGAGGCCAACACCAGAGCATCTTTTGGGACAACGAGTCCTCGCAAGGCGTCAGGCCCTGATTGTGTACCTGATATGACACTGAAGACCTGTGCTAACCAACTGATGGGAGCATTCCAGGACATCTTCAATATTTCACTGCTGCAGTCAGAGGTTCCCATCTCCTTCTAAAGGGCGACAATCATACCAGTACCCAAGAAGATCAGGGTGAGCTGCCTCAACGACTATCACACACTTACTTACTCATACTTACTGTGATGAAGTGCTTTGAGACGTCGCTCATGGCCAGAATCAACTCTTGCCTAAGCAAGAACCTGGACCCACAGCAATTTGCCTATTGGCACAAAAGGTCAACAGTGGATACAATCTCACTAGCTCTTCCCTCCCCCCACCTTTCAAAACTATTTAATTTTTTTCTCCAGTCCTGCCAAAGGATTTCGGCCCAAAACATTGACTGTGCTTTTTTCCATGGATGCTGCCTGGCCTGCTGAGTTCCTCCAGCATTTTGTGTGTGTAGCTCTCCACTTAACTCTGGATCATCTGGACAATAGCAATATCTACATCAGGCTGCTTTTTGTTGATTATAGCTCTGCGTTCGACACAATCATATCCTCAGTATTAATCAACAAGCTCCAAAACATGGGCCTCTGTATGTCTCTCTCCAAATGGATTGTTGATTTCCTTATTAAGGGGCCACAGTCAGTACAGAGTGGAAATAACATCTCCTCCTCACTGACAATCAACATTGGCACACTTCAAGGATGTGTGCTTAGCCCACTGCTCTACTCGCTCTACTCTCTCTACACTCACAATGCATGGCTAGGCACAGTTCAAAGGCCATCTATAAATTTGCCGATGACACAGGTATTGTTGATAGAAATTCAGATGGTAACAAGGAGGCATACAGGAGTGAGATAGATCAACTGATTGAGTGGTGTTGTAACAATAACTTTACACTCAACACCAGGAAGACCAAAGAATTGATTGTGGACTTCAAGAAGTCAAAGGAACACACATTAGTTCTCATTGAGGGATTGGCAGTGGAAGGGGTAAGCAGTTGGAAGCTCCTGTGTATCTATATCTCTGGATTTCTATCCTGGGCCCAACATTTTGATGCAATTACAAAGAAGGCACAACAGTGGCTATATTTCATCAGGGGTTTGAGGAAACTTGGGGTATGACACCAAAGACTCTCATCTTTCCCTCTCCACCCTTCTCCGCTTTCCGCAGAGATCGTTCCCTCCGCGACTCCCCGGTCCACACATCCCTCCCCATGGATCTCCCACCTGGCACTTATCCCTATAAGTGTAAGTGCTACACCTGTCCCTACACCTCCTCTCTTGCCACCATTCAGGGCCCCAAACAGTCCTTCCGGGTGAGGCAACACTTCACTTGTGAGTCTGTTGGGGTCATCTATCACATCTGGTGCTCCCGGTGCGGCCTCCTCTACATCGGTGAAACCCGATGCAGATTGGGGGACCGCTTCATCGAGCACCTCCGCTCCATTCGCCACAACAGACAGGATCTCCTGGTTGCTACCCATTTCGGTTCTGCTTCCCATTCCCATTCAGATATGTCCATATATGGCCTCCTCTACTGCCATGATGAGGCTAAACTCAAGTTGAAAGAGCAACACCTCATATACCGTCCGGGTAGTCTCCAGCCCCTTGGTATGAACATTGACTTCTCCAACTTCCAGTAATTCCCTCCCCCTCCCTTCCCGCATCCCAGTTTCACTCTGCCCGCTCCCACAGCTGCCTATCACCTCCCTCATGGTTCCACCTCCTTCTACCACCCATTGTACTTTTCCCTATTCTTTTTTCACCTTCCCTGCCTGTCCCCTCCCTGCTTCCCCTCTCCCACCCCTTTATCTTTCCCCTTGCTAGTTTTTCACCTGGTACCTACCAGCCTTCTCCTTCCCACCCTCCCCCCACCTTCTTTATAGGGCCTCTGCCCCCTCCCTCTTCAACCCTGACAAAGGGTTCTAGCCCGAAACATTGACTGATTGTTTCCATGGGTGCTGCCTGACCTGCTGAGTTCCTCCAGCATGTTGTGAGTGTGCTTTGACCCCAGCATCTGCACATTATTTTGTGTTTATGATCCACTATTTTCAAATGGCCTGCACCTGCACTCCCTTCCCTCACAATGGCTCAAGCTGCACCCCCGTGCACAATTACCCAATATCACCTTCAAAATGTCATCTCCCAAAAGGTCTTGTCTTCCAAATCTAGGCTCCCAAGGTTAGGAAATGTGAAGAACCCATTAAACCTAGCAAACATGCATCGAGCATTTTTCGCAACCTCCTTTTTGACGTTGATACATCTAAATTGATTTTACCTTCGGGCTGGTAACAACAACCGGATTATATTGGTGTGATGACTCCACCTAGCTATTACAGATAAACTACCTGCTGCTCCAGTTTCCTAAAAAACTAAACTTTACAACCAATAAATCCAATGTTTTAATATTTGTCACCTCTTCAGAAAAGTTAGTTTACTTAAGTATGGATTATACAAACAGCTGTTGCTTCTAACAAGTGCCCTGGGGACCAGAAAATATATTTTTCTGACTGTGTACTAGATGACATCAATTTGCAGTGTCAAAAATATTGAATATTATTGATTTTGCTTTTGCTGTGTTGGGTTTAATTTCCTACATCTGTTTTAGTTAGCTTGCTTTTTTTTGGAATGTATGACCTTCACTACAATGCTCATGTGACATTCACAGGACTGGTCACGCAAAGCAGCATAGGCAGACTCTGTTTATGTGGAAACAAATAGTGTTGACATTGTTTGGCATGCAGTGATGTTAACTAGCGCTTTTGACCTGCAAATAATGGGGCATGGGTTCTGAATGCAGGACAATGGTGTTTATACTTATACGAGGTACAAGAAAATTTCAAGTACTAACGACATATTGCTGGCAGATAGACCATTAAAATTACTGGAGAGACAGAATATTTGAAGAGTCAGGCAATGGACAACTGTGCTAACCTATCCTGAGGTTGAAATTTCACTCTTCATTACTAACAATAAATGCATTAATGTGCTTATCTGATATTCATCTGCCTGCTTTGTAATTGAGACAATAACCCATTTACTTTAAATAGCAACCAAAAAAATGCATGGATTATTTAAAAGCACTTATATACTAATATTACCCAGTTCTATTTCACTGTGTATATGCCTGCACTCTTGTACAGTTAAGGAGTAGTTATAATTTATAATTTTTAACTTAGGGAGAATTTAGAAGCTGGGAAGCATTATTTTTAGAGAAGAGAATTCTTGTGCCTTTGTGGAACCCAGCCATTTCATTCAATGTTGGTCAGGTACAGTACATCAAGATTCCGGTTAAATTTTCTTTAATTTGAGAGAGGGATGAGGAGAGACTTTTGTCATTTTTTATAAACAATATAAATAATTGTATGATATAAAGGATGTAATTTTAGTTTCCATAACAACAACAAAATCCTTCCACAGGGTGAAAAAAACAACAGGATGATAACTTCCGAAAAGTTCCCCTTAATGGACCAACATGATATTTCAATAATCAATATCCTTACTTCCTGACTGTGCACGCCTAGTAACTTAATCGCTCTTATCATTGAATCATGCCCATCTTGCTTTGTGTGTTTTCACTCATAAAAATCTGGATTGTTCTTCACCAGTACTCATTTTACGTCAGCTTCTTAAGCTGTCAGATAAAGGAGCTGTACATTTTTAGCTTACTGTTGTCTTTCTCTCTGTTTCTACTGTGTGACCTTTAAATATGCAATGTTTCTTGTTTAAAATGTCACGCTTTTCACTGTTTATATTAAGTGCCCAGAAAAAAAGTATTGCCCGGTAAGATTATCCATCATATCACATAATTAATTTTGATTTGATGGAGGGGCTATCTTTAAGGAACAATATTAAATAAAGCTTTATGGACTTGAGGAGTGCGAAGAGCAATGCAACACCTCCATCACAATGTTACTGTACACAGACAATTCAATGATAACCATAGTAGAGCTTATGTCATCTGCTTTAAGCAAACAAAGAAGGTCTGTCTAATATTGCTTCGTGACAATCACATCCTTTAATAAAAACTAAACTCAAACAAAGACCACAGTGAAAATATCACAATGGTGATGGCATAAATATTTCAAACAATTGATTTGTCTGATAGCTCTGTAATGTGACAATGATGGTCATTTATGTGGCTTAGAGAATTTAAATTATTCTCTTGCAAGGAAACAGGGGAAAAAAACGTCACTTACCAACAAAGCAGCAAGGTATTTAACCTGTGAAATGTGTCAGGAATATTAAGCTTAAATTAATATCAGTTAAAGGTGTCGCAGCATTTCAGCTTTTACAAGGTGTGTTATGACTGCTATGGTGGAACATGTACATTATTGTATCCCACACTGGTTCACAGGCTTCCCGGTTGTCTAGTTCCAATGTTCTCCCTAGTATAACCTTGTTTCTATGGTATCTTCATCTTTCTCATATTAAAATTTCATTGAAGATACTCTCTCTTCATTTGAACAACTGTCAGTTAAGTATAGCCTACCGAGAACTCACTTTTTTCAATATTTACAAATTAGAGACTTTTTGCGTTCTCAAGTTCATACATTTCCTAAAGGTCCAGATAAAAATTTACTTGATATAATTTTTAATTTGAAACCCTTCCAAAATGCATCTATTTCTAATATTTATGCTATGTTGTCGGGAATTATTCCTTTAGATAAAATTAAAAATCTTTGGGAACAAGATTTATAGATTTCAATTTCCGAGGACACTTGGAATTAAATTTTGAAATTGGTTAATACTTCTTTGTTAAGTGCCCGTCATTCCCTTCTACAATTTAAAGTGGCTCCTAGAGCCCATATGTCTAAAGATAAGCTGTCTCGTTTTTATTCAGCTATATCTTTCTTTTGTGATAGATGTAATATTGGAGAAGCTTCATTAATCCATATGTTTTGGACTTGTCTGAGTCTTGAAAATATTGGAAGGAAGTATTTCAAACTTTTTCGGTATTTTTTAAAGTAAATTTTAAACCTAATCCTTTGACGGCCTTGTTGGAGGAAATTGTATTATTTTGGAGAAAGAGGATCTGCATATTTTGGCCTTTATTTCTCTTATAGCCAGGAGGGCATTGTTGTTTAAGTGGAAGGATGCCACTCTGCCTACTCATACTCATTGGTTACATGATGTTATGTCTTGCTTAAATTTAGAGAAGATTCGCTGTTCAATTTCTGAACCTAGACAAGATTTGTTAACATTGTGGGGACCTTTGAATTATTTTCATAATCTTTGATTTGCTATTATGCACAGATGTTGGCAAATAATATGCTCTACTATACGTTAAGGAACTTTTCCTTTTCTTTTTTTTTAACCTAACAGCTGTTTTTTTTGGGCAGTGGGTTTAGATTTTTTTGCAATAATTATGTCTTTTCAATATTATGTTTAAATTTAAATTTATATGGATATGGGGTAATTGCACCTTATCTGTGATTTCATTATATTCTGTACTCTGTATTCTTTTATGTAAGAAATTAATAAAAATATTGGAAAAGAAAATAATTTTGCCCAATCAGTGCCATAATTCTCTTGGGTGTTTAAGTGACCATTTGCTAATTTTTTTGCAGCAAATGCAAAAACAACTTGTATTTCTATGGTCCTTTAACATAATAGCTTAATTACAGAGCTGTGTTTCCTTGAAACTTGACATTGAGGTAGATAATAAGATATGAAGGGCGTATTAGAGGAGGAATAAGCAGAGACATTTTCGGAGGAAATTCTATCCAGAGCTTTGAATTTGAAATCAAGGTCAGCTTTGAAGTCTCCTAGTCAACTGAAGTTACCACCCCGATGGTGCAGTGAGTAAAATCAAATGAAGCCAGAAGTGAAGTGGTATAGATGGGTGAGGTTATAGGGCCAGGAAGGGATTTGTGAGAATATTCACATTAAGATATTGGCATTGGTGAATTTAGCTTAATAGCGCATGGTAGTTAGGAGGCTGACCAATTAAATTAGAACAGTTAAATTGAACAAGGATTAAAGCATGGAGGAAGTATTCTGTAGAGGATGGAAAAGCTGTAAAGGTGGAAGTGAAAGTGTGCAATATTGATGATAATGGATATGAGGTCCGAAACATAACTCAGGGTTAAATAAGTGACCGGGGAAGCACATGGAAGTTGTTGACAGCCATTATAGTGTCAGTAGGAGGTCACATCAACATCTATCACATGTTAGGAGATTAACCAGGATGCTGCCTGGTTTAGAGAGTATGCATTATGATCAGAGATTAAGGGAGCTAGGGCTTTACTCTTTGGAGAGAAGGAGGATGAAAGGAGACATGATAGAGGTGTACAAGATAATAAGAGGAATAGATAGAGTGGATAGCCAGCACCTTTTCCCCAGGGCACCACTGCTCAATACAAGAGGACATGACTTTAAGGTAAGGGGTGGGAAGTTCAAGAGGGATATTAGAGGAAGGTTTTTTACTCAGAGAGTGGTTGGTGCGTGGAATGCACTGCCTGAGTCAGTGGTGGAGGCAGATACACTAGTGAAATTTAAGAGACTACCAGACAGGTATATGGAGGAATTTAAGGTGGGGGGTTATATGAGAGGCGGGGTTTGAGGGTCGGCACAACATTGTGGGCCGAAGGGCCTGTACTGTGCTGTACTGTTCTATGTTCTATAATCTACCTAAGTCATAGGAACTGATTGGAATAATTCTCTTTCTGATATTGGATAGAGCTTGTGTCGAGGATTGAAGACAGTGACTTCAGAAGGAGGAAATTTTGGTCCATGCACTACCAAATGGCACAGAAAGAAGTCTGACAATCAGGAACCAAAAAGAAGCAAAGAGAAATGCTTGTGAAATGGAGATAGCCATTATCATCTTACATTGGAAGATGAAGTGTGTAAGTGATGTGGCTGAGCAGTGGAATGAAGGGGAGAAATGAGAGGATATCAAGAAAGGACTCGTGAAGAGCATCAGAAGTAATGGGCCAAAGTGGGAAAAGTAATCACTATCAGACCTGATATTAAAAATTAAAGCAGGCCAGTGAAATTCCACACAGGTGGGTAACAGAAGAGGAGCATGCTATAATCAACTCTGTTGAAGACTGAAGAAAAATAACGGATTGTTGTTTCCCAGTTCAGAATTAAATTTGGTATCATTTGTGAACTTGGTTCTGAGTCATTGGCAGAATTATTCCTGGAGAGATGGACAGGGAAAAGCATTTTCAAATGTCATAGCAAGGAGAAAAGTAGACAACAGGAATTCTGCAGATGCTGGAAATTCAAGCAACATACATCAAAGTTGCTGGTGAACGCAGCAGGCCAGGCAGCATCTATAGGAAGAAGCGCAGTCGACGTTTCAGGCCGAGACCCTTCGTCAGGACTGAAGTCCTGACGAAGGGTCTCGGCCTGAAACGTCAACTGCGCTTCTTCCTATAGATGCTGCCTGGCCTGCTGCATTCACCAGCAACTTTGATGTATGTTGTTAGGAGAAAAGTAGGTTAGGAGTCATAACTATGGAATTATGATGTGAAAAGTAAATCTTCTGTATCTGGGGCAGAGAGTATTAAAATTGTCAGCTGATGCAGGGTCCAGGAAAAGGCACCATCAGTAGTTATTGGGAACGTGCCCAACAGACCAAGAATGTGTTTAAAGGACTTAGGTGAGGAAGATAGATACATCGAGGGAAATTTTCTTTGGTGTGCTGGTGAAACTACAGAAACAGCTGAAAAGCCAGAGTTAGTTTCTGTGACAAAGTAGTTAATATGCTCTTCTTTCCTGTATGTGAAGATGGAAGATGTATGGAAGAATGTTTAAGAGGTAGTGAAACGAAACAGTTTCACAGAGGAGAGCAGGATTTAATAGAACTTTATTTCAGAAACTCCATGCACCACGGGTTGCTGTTATTGTGTTTCATTAAGGTGTAAGATTTTAAACCTTGTATCTTTGGCAATTTTTTTTCTCAATAAAGTAGTAATATTTACAGCTAGTGCATCTCATTATTGTATTGAAATGAACCAATAATTTTGAGAAATTATTCAATGGTTATCATCTCACTGCAATTAATTCTTAATTATAGTAAATCAGCTTTGCAGTAATAATATATAATTATATATAATCTCATGATCGTGCACCCTATACTTTTATTATATTACTTCTATGGCCTATTAGGTTATAACAGTGGTATTCTGTCTTTAAAAAGGCATATATTATGCCACCTATCTCCATTAGTCAACACAAGGATTATTTTCGATACTTTGGATCTTCTACATCCCATTTCCTATTTCTCAATGATACAATTTGCGATCAGTGATGAAATGGGTGCAGATCATAACCAACGCCTTATCCATTTTGTCAATCCTATCATTTCTAGCAATTCAACTGTCTTGAGGATTACATTTCTAATGGATAGCCCTTTCATCCCGTATATCTTTTGTAAATCAAAGCAAGCATTAAACAAGATGATTTTCTAATTCTTAACTTTCAATGGGAGAGTGGAAATGGAAAAAGAAATTGTTTACTGACCTGTCGTGGGGGTACCGGGGGAACAAAATGACCTTGCTTTGTACTGTCTGACACATTTGGCAGAAATACTATTCACTCTTCAGCAAACCTGATGGAAAAATGTTGTGCACCTTCTGTAAATAATTAATTAACATGGTTTAGCAGATTGTGTTTGACAAAGAGACTTGAGGCCCTTGTAGCAAATGCATTACATCAGCATGAGGACACATGGCGAACTCCGAAGTATTCCACCTCTCTTATCGACAGTTTCTCATCTATCTGATCCGAAGCATTGTTCTGTATCCAGAAATAGCTCTCTCCTCTGCAATTTTGTTGTTTGCAGTCTGGGGCAGATGTACGTGTTCTGTTTTAATTTTAAGCATTGACAGAGATGTATGATTCTGACTCAAGTCAACTCCCCTAAGCATCCAGTAAATTTCAGTTGGAATGTGAAGCAGTTTGCTCTAATGTGTGAAGAATCTGCTCAAGGTATAAGAATCTTTACCTGATCCAATAGGAGGTGGCCGTTTGTCAATGCACAAATAGGGGATTCTTCTCTAAAAGTAGTGCTGGATGCTACCCTACCCAGTACTGCTATCAAGATCATTGATCTCCATTGGTAGACTTTGCATTTTAACTGGCTGTTTGTAGAGAGGAGAAGAAGTCACGCATGATAGTGGTCCAGATCAGTTGTCTGATATTTCACTGGTTGTTGAAGGCCAGGTAACCAGTGGCTACATTAACTGTGATAATTGTCAAAGCCAGAAAGCTAGCAGAGAAATTCCTAGAAATGAATAAAAATGATGCTAGAATTTATATTAAAAAAATGAATGCATCTGAGAAGGATAGATTAAGTCTCCAGAAAAGTTGTTCAATTCCATTTTTATAACAGAAAGCATTCTCATTTGCAGTGCAATGATAATTACGCCCTGCATTTTGAGAGGGACAAGCTACAGTGGCATCTATCAGTATTACCATGGAGGAAAGGGAGTTATAGAGGCATAAGGGAGGAGCTGGCCGAAGTTGATTGGAAGGGGACACTAGCAGGGATGATAGCAGAACAGCAATGGCTGGAGTTTCTGGGAGTAATTCAAAACGTGCAGGAAAGATACATCCCAAAGGTGAAGTAGTATTCTAACGGTAGGATGAGGCAACTGTGGCTGATAAGGGAAGTCAAAGACAGCATAAAAGCAAAAGAGAGGGCAAATAATACAGCAAAAATCTGTGGGAAGGTCGAGAATTAGGAAGCATTTAAAAACCAACAGAAGGCAACAAAAAAGCCATAAAGAGAGAAAAGATGAAACATGAAGGTAAACCAGCCAATAATATAAAAGAGGATACAAAATGATATATAAAGAGTAAAAGACGAGAGTGGATATTGGACCTCTGGAAAACAACGCTGTACAGGTAGTAATCAGAGAGAAAGAAATGGCAGATGAGCTTAAGTATTTTGCATCAGTCTTCTCTGTGTAAGACACAAGCAGAATTCCAAAAATATGAGAGTGTCATGGATAGAAGAGTGTCATTGCTATTACTATGTAGAAGGTGCTTGGGAAGCTGAAAAGTCTGAAGGTAAGTGAGTCACTGGGATTAGATGGACTGCACCTCGGGGTTCTGAAAGAGGTAGCTGAAGAGATTGTGGAGGGATTAGTACTGAGCTTTCAGGAATCAATAGATTCTGAAATGGTTCTGGAGCACTGGAAAACTGCAAAACTCACTCCACTCTTCAAGAAAGTAGGGAGGCAGAAGAAAAGAAATTACAGACCAGTTAGCTTGATTTCAGTGGTTGGAAGGAAGTTGGAGCCTATTATTAAGGATGAGGTTTCAGGGTACTGGGAGGCACATGACAAAATAGGGGAGATCTCATTAAAACCAATCAAATATTGAAAGGCCTAGATAGAATGGACGTGGTGAGAATGTTTCCTGTAGTGAAGGACTCCAAGAGCAGAAGGCACATTCTGAGCATAAAGGGACATCCATTTAGAATAGAGATGAGGAAATCCTTCTTTAACCAGAGGATGGTGTGTCTGTTGGAATTCAGTGCCACAAACACACACAGGGTGGTTTGAGTATCTCAGAAACTGTTGATCACCTGGGATTTTCATGCATGACAATATCTACAGTTTACAGAGAACGGTATGAAAAACACAAAAAAATACAGTAAGTGACAGTTCTGTGGGCGAAAACGCCTTGTTAATGAGAGAGGTCAAAGGAGAATGGCCAGACTGGTTCAAGCTGACAGGAAGGTGACAGTAACTCAAATAACCATGCTTCAGAAGTCCTGTACAGAAGATAATCTCTGAACCGCCAATGCATCAAATCTCGAAGTGGATGGGCTACAGCAGCAGAAGACCATGAACATACATTCAGTGGCCACTTTATTAGGTACAAGAAGTACCAAATAAAGTGGCCACTTTGTCTATGTGATGCCTTGTTCTCCCAGCTGGTAACTGGCAGATTAGGGTGGGTTTCCCCGAGGGAGGAGTTGTCAAGGGCGTGAATCAGACAAGGATTCTACCTGTTGTCCTGTCTCACTATGAACAAACCCATAAGTAAGCGTCAGTACGTACAGTAACTCCAAGCTCAGAGGGGGCTCATCCATACCCAAAGCAGTAAAGCCTGACCATGCAGCAAAGGTCATAGCAGCTAAAAATAAAGCCTGACCATTCAGCAAAGGCTAAAAATAAACAGCAAAAAGCTCCAAAAAACATCACAAATTTTGTTTGAACATTTTAAAAAGTAACGAATAAACAAGGTGGCCATTTTGTCTCTCAAGATTATTATGAAAGGGTTATAAAGACAGAGCACTTGGAGAGATGTTTATTCTCAAGCTCTTACTTTCCCCAGCTCAATTAGCAAGTTTTTCTGGTGATTCTAGTTTTCAGTGTACTTGGAGGTCTGATAATATTTCATGAGGAACATAAGCAAACCAGAATATACCATCATTCAGATGTACCAGAGACGCTATGAGCTAAATAGTCAGGTTACCTAATGGGGGGACAATTTCTCCTGCTTTTTAGAAAAAGAAAAATTTGACTTTATGTCCCAAATTACATTTTGCTTCTTCAGCAGATTTGGTTACTTTTTTTTACTGTCACATTTACTGACCTAGAGTGAAAACATTGCCTTGCATACCATACATATAGATCAATACATTACAACAACATCTGAGGTTGTGCAAAGTCAAACAATAACAGAATGCAGAATGGAATGCTACAGTACAGATGTGCAGTACAGGTAGATAATAAGATGCAAGGTCTAAAGGAGGTAGGCTGTGAGGTCAAGAGTTCATCTATTGTCTCAGGGAACCATTCAATAGTCTTATAATAGCAGGGCAGAAGATGTCCTTGAGCATGGTGGTATATGCTATCAGGCTTTTGTACCTTCTACCCAATGGGAGAGAGGGAATGTCCAGAATTGGTTCTATCTTTGTTTATACTGGCTGCTTTACTGAGACAGTGAGAAGTATAGACAGAGTACATGGAGGAGAGACCGATTTCCATGATGTTCTGAGCTGTGTCCACAACTCTCTGCAGTTTCTTGTGGTCACATGCAGAGCAGTTGCCATACCAAGCCATTAAGCATCCACATATGTTCTTTCTATAGTTCATTGATAAAAATTGGTGAGCACCAAAGGGGATATGCCAAATTTCTTTAGTCTCAGAAGAAATAGAGGCACTAGTGCGGTTTCTTGGTCATGGTATCTACACGGATTCTCTCGGACAGACTATTGGTGATATTCACACTGAGGAATTTGAAAGTCACAGCCTCTTGATTTCAGCACCATTGATGTTAAAAGAAGCACGGGCACCATCCCATTTCCTGAAGTCAATGACCAGCTGCTTTGTTCTGTTGATATTGAGGAAAATGTTGTTGCCATGACACCAAGCTCTCTACTTTCATCCTGTACTCTGACTTATCATTATTTGAGATACACCCACAGCCGCAGTATCAAAATAAATATTTGTTTTCAAATCGTGGGCACAGCAGAAGAAAATGAATTTCTTCAAGATGAGAACAATTCTTCTCAGCTGAGGGGAATTGTTTGGGATAACATCAATTATTTGATATTATTCTCATTTACGTTTAGCCTGTTTGCTAATAACAAGCTTAATGCCTATATTACTAAACAGATAATTAATGCATGTACTGCAACTTGTTCATGCTTCTCTATATCTGTGCTAACATTAATATTTACTCAACATAATTTCAGTAACAATAATGAGAAAATTAAGAAAATAACTTTGGAGGTGTTTGCACCTGAATAACTGCTTCCTGCAATGTTTAAATATTTTATGCTTTTCAGATCAGGACTTTCGATTATAGGCATAAGAGATCAATGTGAGAAATGGTAAGCTAGGTCACAAGAACACGAGAAATAGGAGCAGGAGTAGGCCATCCAGCCTATCAAGTCTGCCCCGCCATTCAGTAAGATCCTGGCTAAACTGTCTGTAAACTCATCTCCATCCGCTTGCCTTTTCCCCATAACCCTTAATTCCCTTGCTACGTAAAAACCTATCTAACAGTTTCTTAAGTATATTTAGTGCAGAAGCCTCAACTGCTTCCCTGGGCAGAGAATTCCACAGATTCGCCATTCTCTGGGATAAACAGTTTCTCCCCATCTCCGTCATAAAGTTTCTCCCCTGAATGTTGAGGCAATGTCCCCTAGTTCTAGTCTCATCTACCAATGGAAACAGCTTTCCTACTTCTATTTTATCTATCCCTTTCAAAATTTTGTACGTTTCTATAAGATCCCCCTTCATTCTTCTGAACTCCAGAGAGAATAGTCCCAGGCGACTCAATCTCTCCTCACAGGTTAACCCCTTCATCCCTGGAATCAATCTGGTAAACATCTTCTGCACTGCCTCCAAATCCAGTATATCCTTCCTCAGGTATGGAGACCAGAACTGCACACAGTACTCCAGATGTGGCCTCACCAGTACCCTGTATTATCGCAGCATGACCTCCCTGCTCTTGAATTTAATCCCTCTAGCAATGAAGGCCAACATTCTGTTTGCCTTCTTAATAACCTGTTGTACCTGCAAGCCAACTTTTTGCAATTCATGCACAAGCACTCCCAAGTCCCTCTGCACAACAGCATGCTGCAATCTTTCACCATTTAAATAATAATCTGCTCTTTTATTATTCCTTCCAAGGTGGATGATCTGGCATTTACCAACATTGTATTCCATCTGCCAGACCTTGGCCTACTCACTTAACCTATCAATATCCCTCTGCAGACTCTCCACATCCTCTGTACAATTTGCTTTTCCACTCAGTTTAGTGTCATCAGTAAATTTTGCTATGCTACATTCAGTCCCCTCTTCCAAATCATCAATGTAAATGGTAAACAGCTGCGGGCCAACCCCTACGGCACCCCACTCACCACTGACTGCCAACCGGAGAAACACCCATTTATACCAACTCTCTGCCTTCTATTGATTAACCAATACACTTCCTCCGACTCCATGCATCCGTATCTTATTTATAAGCCTCTTGTGCGGCACCTTATCGAACACCTTCTGGAAATCCAAGTATACAACATCCACCTGTTCCCCTCTATCCACTGCACTCATTCTGTCCTCAAAGAACTCCAGTAAGTTGGTCAAACAGGACCTGCTCTTTCTGAATCCATGCTGCATCTGGTCTAATGGAACCACTCCTTTCTAAATGTTTCGCTGTTTCTTCCTTAATGACAGCTTCAAGCATTTTCCCGACTGCAGATGTTAAGCTAACTAGCCTATAGTTGCCCGTCTTCTGCATACATCCTTTTTTAAAAAAGTGGCATAACATTTGCTGTCTTCCAATCTGCCGGGACCTGCCCAGAGTCTAGAGAGTTTTGATAAATGATTACCAATGCACTTACTATAACCTCCGCCAATTCCTTCAGCACCCTGGGATGCGTCCCATCGGGACCAGGGGACTTATCTACCTTCAGGCTCTCCAGTTTGCTCATCACTATCTTTTTAGTGACAGTGATTTTATCAAAGTCGTCACTTCCCATTTCGTCCATAACATCCTTCTTTGGCATATTAGACGTGTCCTCCACTGTGAAGACCGACACAAAATTGTCATTCAATGCCTCAGCCATTTCCTTATCACCCAATACCAATTTCCCCTTCTCGTCTTCCAAGGGACCTATGTTGACTTTAGCCACCCTCTTCCGCTTTATACATTTATAAAAACTTTTCCTATCTGTTTTTATATTTTGTGCTAATTTACTTTCATATTCTATCTTCCCTTTCATTATTTCTTGTTTAATTGTTCTCTGTTGCTTTTTAAAGTTTTCCCAATCCTCCAGTCTCCCACTACTCTTTGCAGCTTTGTACACATGAGCTTTTGATTTGATACTACCTTTTATTTCCTTAGTTATCCAAGGCTGGCTCTCCCCACACTTAATGCTCTTACTTTTGACTGGTATATACTTCTGTTAAGCACTGTGAAAAATCTCTTTGAAAGTATTCCACTATTCCTCAACTGTCCTACCAAATAGCCTGTGCTCCCAATCCTACATTAGCCAACTCCTCCCTCATCCCATTGTATCTCCTTTGTTCAGGCATAATACACTAGTTTTAGATCTAACTATTTCATCCCCCATCTGAATGCAAAATTCAATCATACTATGATCACCATTTCCAAGAGGATCCCTGACTACAAGATCGTTAATCTTACCTGTCTCATTGCACAGGACTAGATCTAAGATAGTATTTTCCCTTGTAGGTTCACTAACATGCTGCTCAAGAAAGCCATCACGGATGCATTCTATAAAGTCCTCCTCAAGACTTCCTTGACCAACCTGATTTACCCAATCTATGTGGAAGTTAAAATCCCCCATGACAACTGCCGTTCCATTCTTACAAGCCTCAGCTATTTCTTGGTTAATCACCTCTGCCACTGCAATATTGTTATTAGGTGGCCTGTAGACTACACCCACCAGTGATTTTTTCCCTTTACTATTCTTAATCTCTACCCAGATGGACTCAACATTCTACTCCGTAGATTTTATATCGTTTCTCACAATTGCCCTGATCTCATCCCTAATCAAGAGCGCCACCCCACCTCCTCTGCCTTCCTGTCTATCTTTCCGCATTACCTGATACCCTTGGATATTTAATTCCCAGTCATCTCTACCTTGCAACCAGTTTTCTGTAATGGCCACTAAATCATATGCCTTGGTACTGATCTGTGCCACAAGTTCACTGACCTTGTTTCTAATACTACGGGCATTTAGATAAAGTGCCCTTATACTCATTGTCCTTTTGGAATCAAGTGACCTATGCGATTTTTGCTTTTTACTTTTATGCACTCTACTCTTTTTTCTTCACTAACTCTAGCTTTGGTCTCTGCATCACTTTCCTCTTCTTTTCTGTGTGGGTTCCCCTCCCCCTGCCATATTAGTCTAAAGCCTCCCCAACAGCACTAGCATACAATCTCCCTAGGACATTGATCCCAGCCCTGCCCAGATGTAGACCGTCCGGACGGTACTGGTCCCACCAACCCCAGAAGCATTTCCAATACCCCAAGAATCTGAAACCCTCCCTCCTGCACCACCGCTCAAACCACATACTCATTCTAGCTATCCTGCTATTCCAACTCTGGCTAGCGCGTGGCACCAGTAATAATCCTGAGATGATTACCTTTGAGGTCCTACTCTTTAATTTATCTCCTAGTTCCCTAAATTCAGCTTGTAGGACCTCATCCCGCTCTCTTCCTATGTCGTTAGTACCTACATGCACCACGACAGCTGGATACTCACCCTCCCCTTTCAGAATGCCCTGCAGCCTCTCCAAGACATCTCTGATCCTTGCACCCGGGAAGCAACACACCATACGGGAGTCCCATCGGCGGAAACAGAAGTCCTCTCTATTCCCCTTACCATGGAATACCCTACCACAACAGCTCTGCCACTCTTTCTTTTGCCCTCATACGCAGTAGAGCCACCCACGGTGCCATGATCCTGGCTGCTGCTGCCTTCACCTGATGATCCATCTCCCCCAACAGACTCCAAAGCAGTATATCTGTAGGTATATCCGAGGTCGTAGGTAGCCAACCCAGAGGTCAAGCTCTGATGCAGGGTTTCAAACCAAATTGTTAACAATTCCTTCTGCACATAGATGATGCTCAACCCACAGACTTTCTCCAGCAGATTACTTGTAGCTTCAGAGTTCAAGTTCAGTGTAGAAACTAATGCAATAAATCTGATTACTGGCACCAGAAAAGTAACCATAAAACAGTCAAGCTTTTTCATAAAATACCTACTACTACACTAATAGCTTTCAAGCAAGAATGTCAATCATTTTGACCTCATATGAGATAGTTGATTCCAAATGCCCTGGCAATTCTCTTCATGGTGAGCAGACATTACAAAGTTCATTGAAAAAAAAGAGGATTTTGGAGGGATAGTGGGAATCTACAGCAATGCACCCAAAATGCTAGAGGAATTCAACAGGCTAGGAAGCATCTATGGAGGGAAACGAACAGTTATGTTTCACACCGAGACTATTTCTCAGTATCAGGGAATGTAGAGGAGACTTGAACCAAAAACAGAGCAGTGGAGACAATTCAGTGATGAACGATAACTTTAATAATAGACTACAGAAATAGCAAGCCATAAGGGGTCTCAAAACGAGAGAGAACAAATACTAAACTCCACAGGCAAGAAGGTAACTGAAGGCTGGGTCCAACTGCTTGAGGCTGGTTGGTTCAAGGATTGAGGATAAGAGCTTGGTTTAAATAGGCTGCAGGCTCTGAGTTGGAAATGAGTGGCAGGTGACTCCTGTTATCTGGGTGGAGGCTAGGAGGTGCAGGCCTGGCAATTAGTCCTGATGAAAGATCTTGTCCTGATACATGGACTGTTTATTTCTCTCTGTAGATGCTCCCTGACTTTATGGGGGGGGGGGTGGATTATTAGTAATAGTGCAAATGATTTTAACAAAGAGACCACAGAAATGTCAAGCTACTCCTCCTCCTAGGCATCTAGAGAATGACAACAAGCTTAGAGGGCTGTTTCTTGGACTAGTCAAGGAACACCTTGCATTGAATATTCCTAACCATCACCCAATCTGATTCATGTGTAATGGTAGTGTAGCAGTTAGCATGATGCTATTAGAGTATGGGGCGTTGGAGTTCGGACTTCTGTTCCAGTGCTGACAGTAAGGAATTTGCACATTCTCACTGTGACTCTGTGAGTTTACTCTGCGTGCTCCACTTCCCCCTCACTGTCCAAAGACAACCAGTTCATAGGTTAATTGGTCATTGTAATTGTACTGTTTTTAGCCTAGTGTTAAATCGGTGGGTTGCTGCATTTCATAGTTTTTTGGGCTGGAAGGGTCTGTTTAGTGCTGTACCTATATAAAAATAAATTGAAATTGGTGGAGTGGAGCAAAGTTACGATGGGGTTAAACAGCAACTCCTTTGCTTGCATCTTCAGAAACAGCTCTATTTCCATCTTTGATATCTCATTTTTTCCATTTCAAGACTGTTTTGAAGAACATGATCTGGAGTTACACCCTGACTTTGATTCTTTGCGGGAATGGGACCCGCTCTTAGGGCTTCACAACGTCTGCTCTTTGATATCCAAAGGACGCGGCCTGGAAGACCAGCATACCTTCAGGGTGCCAGATTTTTGTGACTCTGGAGATGGGCTGCTTCTAGGCCGGTGCCCTGTCTGAGGCGTCGCAGGTGAACACAAAACATTGGGAGCAGCGGGTTAGCTGCCTGGGGTTGTGTGTCCGGAGAGCTGGGCTTTTCTAGAACCGACTCTCTGGGTGCAGAGCTTAGAAAAAGCGACGCAACAGACCTTTAACGTCATAAATCAGCAAGTTGTTTGTTATGTCTCCCTTCTCGCTGTGAAACGGGGACATCTCTTTTTCCCCTTTTAGGGAGAGAGCGAGAGCCTGTGGCATGTCAAATTACCAGGTGAACGAGTAGCCTTAGGGGTACTGCAAGTCTGTGTCTTTATTGACGCTTGCTGCACGCTCGAGTGCTCGGTGAAGGGTGCTGATACTATTTTTGCTGGTGGGGGGTGATTGCCTTGCTGCTGCTTGTGTATAGGAGGGGGGAGCTGGGGGAGGGGCTTTGAAGTTCTTTGTCTTTCATTCTTTGGGGCACTCCTCTGTTTTCATGGATGTTTGCGAAGGAAAAGAATTTCAGGGTGTATATTGTATACATTTCTCTGACTTTAAAACCTATTGAAACCTATTGAAATGAATTAATCTACCCTGTAAGTGAACTGAATGAATCTCACTCATGATGGGATCCAGCAGATAGAAGGAAGAGAGAAATCTGAATCTTCAGTTAAAACTACTGAAAGATCACTTAGCCTCCTTCTGAAAGCTCCCTATGAAATACATACAGCCGCCTTGGCCAACTGATTCATATCATGCAATGTTTCACAGTAACTGATGCTTTAAACAAAGTGAAGGCCAAGAGCTTCTACAACACCTTAGCCACAGTGTTGACGGTTCACGAATCATGATTTGCTGCTATCAAGTCAAGATTATCCATCCAGTTACAGCTCAGTCATCTCGTTATCATTCAAGAAAATCGTCCAGCTTGTTGTCCATAAACAATAAACAGAGTCAATAGAATGGTACAAATTAAGCTTTTTGCAAATTTTTGGTCCATTCATTTCAAAGGAAACACAAACAATATTGTAACACAGCAGATCATCAGTATATGAATTTGTGTGTTATCACTTCAAATATATTATCCCAATAATTACATTATATCAATTTTCTGTGTCATCTGCAAAATAATACAAAGGATCATCATTCATATTATCAAGCAAATCTACTCACTGGCAATCAGTTCAAGACCTGGAACGCTTTGGGTTTCTGGACTTAACCTCAGTCTTATTAAAATGTAGGCAGTAGAACTGAATGAGAGGAGAGGTATCAATGGCTGCCTCTGTCATTAAAGCTCTAGTTTAATGGCAATGACACCAAAGTTAATGGAAATCAAAGGAAAAATGCTCCTGGTAATTAGTGTAATACTCAATCCAAATCTAGTTGTGATTCAATGAGTTCAATTATCATCGACCAAAATTACCAGTGGAGAAATGCCTTGTGAAAACATTCTCAATGCCATTGAAATTCTTCCAGCAGAAATTTGCTCCAGATTGCAGCATCTGCAGTGCATTGTGTCTCAATACAACCTTGTTCTATTCTTCATTAATGTCCAATACAAGGTTAAGAATGGGATTATTGGCTGAAGATCCCATGGTGTGCAGTTCCTTTCACAATAGTTCCACACTGGACTTGGAGCTAGACAGTACTGAAAAGTGAGTTGAAATTCTGATAAGCTGCCTATGGACAATCTGCTTACAGATAATGGTTCACCCTTCTCATCTAGCCCTTAATGGTATGATCCTCACCCCCATCATCACCTCTACAATCACTGCCATAGGAGACCCATCATTTATGTTGTGGAACTGACATAAACAACTACAAGAAAGCAATGGTTGCAAGATCAGCACATAGCCTAGATAATTCATGGTTTGTCAGTTCTTGTTGTGGCTACTTGCAGCTTGGCCAAAATCTGCAAGGCTTATTTTGGAAGGTGACAGAATGCCTTCCGCCCACCTGGGACGTATGTATGCGGCAAAATTAAAGTAGCTTGACAACCTCCAGCAAAGATTCTCAATTCATGTTCCAGTCATTGATCTCAAAATCCACCCCATCCTTCACTGGTGATGAAAGGTTTTGAGAGATTAGTCATGTTTAGAATGAACTTCTGCCTCAGCAAGGACATAGACCCACTGTGATTTGCCTATCGTCAAAATAGGTATACGGCGGACGCGATATCATTGGCACTCTACGTGGCCTTGGATCTTCTGGAAATACAAATACCTATGTCAGGATGTTGTTTATTGACTATAGCTCAGCACTTAACACCATCATTCCTACAGTCCTGATCGATAAACTATATAATCTAGGCCTCTGTTCCTCCCTCTGCAATTGGATACTTAACTTCCTAACTGGGAGTCCACAATCTGTGTGGATTGAAAATAGCATCTCCACATTGCTGTCAATCAACACTGGCGCATCTCAGGGATGTGTGCTTTACCCCACAACTCCACTCTCTCTACATCCATGACTGTGGTTAGGCACAGCTCAAATGCCATCTATAAGTTTGCTAATGATACAACCATTTGTTGGCAGAATCTCAGATGGTGTCAAGAGGGTGTACAGAAGTGAGACATATCAGCTGGTTGAGTGGTGTCGCAGCAACAACCTTGCATTCATAATCAGTAAGATCAAAGGGCTGATTTTGGACTTCAGAAAGGGTAAGATGAGGGAACACACACCAGTCCTCATAGAGGGATCAGAAGTGGAGAGAGAGAGCAGTTTCAAGTTCCTGTGTGTTAATATCTCTGAGGATCTAACCTGGTCATAATATATCAATGCAGCTACAAATAAAGCAAATCAGTGGCTATATTTCATTAGGACTTTGAGAAGATTTGGTGTGTCATCTAAAACATTCACAAATGTCTACAAATGTATCATGGAAAGCATTCTGACTGGCAGCATCACATCTAGTATGAAGGGAGCTACTGCACAGGATCGAAGTAAGCTGCAGAGGGTTGTCAACTTATTCAGCTCCACCATGGGCACTAGCCTCTGTAGTATCCAAGACATCTTCAAGGAGAGGTGCCTCAAAAAGTCAACATCCATCATTAAGGATTCCCACCACCCAGGACATGCCCTCTTCTCGTTGTTACCATCAGGAGGTACATCTGGAGGTACAGAAGCCTGAAGACACACACTCAGTGATTCAGGAACAGTTTCTTCCTCTCTGTCATATGGTTTTTTACTGGTCATTGAACCCACGAACACTACCTCACCACTTCTTTTTATTTCTGTTTTTGCACTACTTATTAAGTTTAACTACTATATATATATACACACACACTTACAGTAATTCACAGTTTTTTTATATATTGTCATGAGCTGCATTGTACTGCTGCCACAAAGTTAACAAATTTCATGACATATGCTGGTGATATTAAACCTGATTTTGATTCTGTTTACAGTACCTACAATCCACTGGATACATCACAGCAAATCACCCAAGTTTAGATTTCCAGTACTTCCTTTGATTTCAACTTCCATCCCAATGAAAAAACTCAGAAGCCATGTCAAGAAACCATTATCTCCCAGCTGCCCGAAGGGGTATGCCATAGATGGAATTTATAAATTTGTAGTTAATTACTGCTATGTCAATATCCAGATAACGCTTCTCGTAATAACCATTATGGGAGATTCATTATCAGGATGACTGCAACAGCTCCACAAAGTGAACTACAGGTCTTATTGTCCTTGCATATTTAGGGATGGGTAACAAATTGGGCCATGTCAATCTTGCCCACATCAAGACTAAACCTTTAAAGATATGCCATAATTCTAGAGTGCCAACAAATAATTTGGTGTTACAATATTAAATGATA
The DNA here is from genome assembly GCF_963921235.1 of Mobula hypostoma. Taxonomy (NCBI): domain Eukaryota; kingdom Metazoa; phylum Chordata; class Chondrichthyes; order Myliobatiformes; family Myliobatidae; genus Mobula; species Mobula hypostoma. The sequence goes on along the minus strand of NC_086099.1, from coordinate 89,482,542 downwards.
ATGGTGCCAACATTTGTATACACAGAATGATAAGGGATTTAGATATAGAGGGTAGTGAGCATATTTTTCACAGTGTAGGAGTGTCAGAAACAAGAGGGAAAGTGTACAAATTGAGAGGGAGGAGCTTCAGAGGAAATCAGAGGGGGAATGTTTATCACACAGAATCTGGAATGTGCGACCAAGAGGCATAAAACTATAAGACATAGGAGCAGAATTAGGTTATTCGGCTTATCGAGTATGCTCTGCCATTTCATCATGACTGTTTTATTATCCCTCTCAACCCCATTCTCCTGCCTTCTCTCCATAAGATTTGATGCCCTGATTAATCAAGAACTTATCAACTTCTGTGTTAAATATATTCAATGACTTAGCCTCCACAGATATCTGTGGCAATGAATTCCACACGTTCACCACACTCTGGTGAAAGAATTTTTTCTCCATCTCTGTTCTAACTGGAAGTCCCTCTATTTTGAGGCTGTAGCCATTGGTCCTAGATTCCCCCAGTATAGGAAACATCCTTTCCACATCTACTGTCTAGGGCTTTTACTCGTGAGATGATTCTCGTGAGCCTCCTCTGGATCCTCTCCAATATCAGCTCATCTTTTCTTAGATAGAGGTCCCAAAACTGCTTGCAATACTTCAATTGCAGTCTGACCAATGCCTTATAAAATCTCAACATTACATCCTTGCTTTTGTATTCTAGTCCTCTCAAAATAAATGCTAACATTGGATTTGCCTTCATTACCAGCAACTCAATCTGCAAGTTAACCTTTAGGTAACCCTGCATGAGGACTCACAAGTCCCTTGGCACCACTGATTTATGAATTTTCTCCTCATTTAGAAAATATTCCTTCTACCAAAGTGCATACACTTCACTCCACTATATTCTATCTGCCATTTCTTTGCCTGTTCTCCCAATCTGTTTAAGACATTCTGCAGATTCTCTGCTTCCTCAACATTACTTTCCCCTCCAGCTAGCTTTGTATCATCTGCAAACTTGGCCACAAAGCCATCAATTTTTTAAATCCAATTCATTGACCAATCACATGAAAAGAAGCAGTCCTAACACCAATCCCTTCAGAATAACTCCAGTCACCAGCAGCTAACAAGAACAATTCCCAGTTTATTCCGACTCTTTGCCTCTTGTCAGTCAGCCAATCTTCTATCCATGGTAGTATCGTTTATGTAATGCCATGGACCTGTATCTTGTTAAGCAGCCGCATGTGTGACACCTTATCAAAGGTCTGACAATCCAAATAAGCAACATCCACTGACATTCATTTGCCAATCCTGCCTGTTATTTTCTTAATAAATTCCAACAGATTTGCCAGGCTAGATTTCCCCATTTCCTTAACAGGGCTGACTTTGCCCTGTTTTATCATGTGCCTCCAAGTACCCCAAAACCTCACCCTTAATGATAGAATCCAACGTCTTTCCAACCACTGACAGGCTAACTGGCCTATAATTTCTTTTCCTTTGCCTCCCTTCCTTCTTAAAGAGTGGAGTGATATTCACAATTTTCCAGTCCTCCGGAACCATTCCAGAATCTTGTGATTCCTACAATCTCTTCAAACATCTCTTACAGAACCCTGGGGAGCAGTCTTCCTGGTCCAAGTGACTTAACTACCTTGAGACTTTTCAGTTTACCAAGCACCGTCTCCTTAGTAACACACACAAGTTGCTGGAGGACATCAGCAGGACAGGCAGCATCTATGGAAATGTATGAGCAGTTGATGTTTTGGGCCAAGACCTTCTTCAGGTCTGGAAGGGAAGGAGAAAGTTGCCAGAATAAAAAGGTGGGGGTACAGGAAGGAGGGTTGCTAGAAGGTGATAGGTGAAGACAGGTGGGTGAGGGCTGGAGAGGAAAGAAACTGATAGGAGAAGAGAATGGACCATCGGAGAAAGGGAAGGGAGGGTTGATAACCAGATCAGAAGAGGTAGTGGCTAGAGTAGGGAGTAGAAAAAGAGGAGAGGAAGAGGGAATTTTTTTTTACTGGAAGGAGAATTTGGCACAAGAGGAGGCCGTGGACCGACAACTCAGGGCATCAAAGGACATGGCGAGAAGGCAGGTGTATGGGGTTGAGTGGGATCCGGGATCAGCCATGATGGAATGGCAGAGCAGACTCAATAGGCTGAATGGCCTAATTTTGCTCCTATGTCTTATGGTCCTATGTTGGAGCAGGAATGATAATTGGAAGTAACATGTTTGGTTTTTGATGATGGAGTGGAGATGCTCAATGAAGCAGTCTGCCAATTTATGACAGGTCTCACCAATGCAGAGTAAGTCACATTGGGAGCATCAGAGATATGCCAGTCAGTGGAATGGCGCCGCAGCAACAACCTGGGACTCAACATCAGTAAGACGAAAGAGCTGATTGTGGACTTCAGGAAGAGTAAGACAAAGGAACACACACCAATCCTCATAGAGGGATCAGAAGTAGAGAGAGTGAGCAGTTTCAAGTTCCTGGGTGTCAAGATCTCTGAGGATCTAACCCAGTCCCAACATATCGATGTAGTTATAAAGAAGGCAAGACAGTGGCTGTACTTTATTAGGAGTTTGAAGAGATTTAGCATGTCAACAAATACACTCAAAAACTTCTGTAGTTATACTGTGGAGAGCATTCTTGACAGACTGCATCACTGTCTTGTATGGAGGGACTACTGCACAGGACCGAAAGAAGCTGCAGAGGGTTGTAAATCTAGTCAGCTCCATCTTGGGCACTAGCCTACAAAGTACCCAGGACATCTTTAGGGAGCGGTGTCTCAGAAAGGCAGCGTCCATTATTAAAGACCTCCAGCACCCAGGGCATGCCCTTTTCTCACTGTTACCATCAGATAGGAAATACAGAAGCCTGAAGGCACACACTCAGCGACTCAAGAACAGCTTCTTCCTTTCTGCCATCCGATTCCTAAATGGACATTGAAGCTATACACAGTATACAGTATTTCGGTTTTTGCACATTTTTTTAATAATCCTTTCAATATATGTAATTGATATACTTGATTATTATGTTTTATTTTATTTTTTTTTCCTCTCTCTGCAAGATTATGTATTGCATTGAACTGCTGCTGCTAAGTTAACAAATTTCACGTCACATGCCGGTGATAATAAACCTGATTCTGATTCTGAATAGACAACCCCAACAGATTTGCAGGTGAACATTTCTGTACCTGGAAGGACTGTTTGGAGCCCTGAAAGGAGGTGAAGGAGGAGGTGTATGGGGAGCTGTTGCCCTTAAATCACTTGTAGGGATAAATGCTGGGAGAGAGATTACTGGGGAGAGAAGAATAGACAATGGAATCCTGGAAGGAGCAATCCCTGTGGAAAGTGGGGGTTGGGGGGAGGTAAAGATATGTTTAGTGGTGGGGTCCCTTTGGAGATGGTGGAGGTTGTGGAGAATGGTGTGTTGGGTGTGGAGACTGATGGGGTGGTAGATGAGGACAAGAAGAATTCTATCACTATCATGGCATTGGGAAGATGTTTGGGAAATGGAGCAGATGCGGGTGAAAGTAGCAACAAAGGTGGAGGAAGGGATACCCTGTTCTTTGAAGAAGGAGGACATTTCTGATGTTCTGGAAAGGAAAGCTACTCCTGGGAACAGATGCAGTGGAAACAAAGGAACTGAGAAAAGGGAATAGCATTTTTGCAGGAGACTGGATTGGAAGAGGTATCGTTAAGATAACTGGGAATTGGTAGGTTTATGAAAGATCTTTTATAAACCTTCTCCTTTGAAATAGCCATGGCACACACTTTTGCCTCCTGACACTCTCATGTTTCTGGCATTCTGCTAGTGAAAACTGATGGAAAATTCTTGTAAAATTCATCTGCCATTTCGTTGTTCCCCCATTACTACCTCGACAGCGTCATTTTCCAGAGGTCTGATATCCACTCTCATCTCTTTTACTCTTTATATTATTAGTGAGTATACCTTCATATTTCATCTTTTCTTTTCTCTTTATGATTGTTAGTTGCCTTCTGATGGTTATTAAAAGCCTCCCAGTCCTCTACCTTCCCACTAATTTTTGCTATATTATATGCCCTCTCTTTTGCTTTTATGCTGTTGTTGAGTCCCCTTGTCAATCACAGTTACCTCATTCTCCCTTCAAAACACTTCTTCATCTTTGAGATGCATCTTTCCTGCACCTCTCAAATTGCTTCTAGAATCCCCAGCCATTGCTGTTCTGCTGTCATCCCTGCTAGTGTCCCCTTCCAATCAACTTTGGTCAGCTCCTCTCATGCCTCCGTAATCCCCTTTACTCTACTGTAATATTGATACATCCAATTTTTGCATCTGCTGTGGTGTGAATCCTATCATATTATGATCACTGCCTCCTAAGAGTTCCTTTACCTTAACCTCCCTAATCAAATCTGGGTCATTACATAACATGTAGTACAGCATTACTGTTCCCTAGTGGGTTCAACCATAAGTGGCTCTAAAAAGCCATCTTGTAGGCATTCTATAAATTCTCTCTCTTGGGATAGAGCACCAACTGATTTTCCCAACCTACCTGTACATTGAAATCCCCATGACTACTGCAACATTGTCCTTTTTACATGCCTTTTCTATTTCCCTTTGTAATTTGTAGCCTACATTCTGGCTACTGTTGAGACAGCTCCTATCAGAGGGTTTTTACCCTACCCACAAGGTTTCTACATTTTCCAAACCCTTCTTTCTGAGGATTTGATTTCATCTGTTACCAATAGAGCTACCCCACACTCTCCCACCTGTCTGTCCTTTCGATACAATGTGTATCCATGGATGTTAATCTCCCAGTTATGATCTTTCATCCATGACTCAGTGATTCCTACAATATCATACCTGACTATCTCTAACCGTGCTATAGGATCATCTACTTTTTTCCATTTAATGCATGCATTCAAATAAAACACCTTTAGTCCTGTACTCATCACCCTTTTCCATTCTGGCCGCCTGCTAAACTTTAACTCGTCCCATTGACTGTAATTTTGCCCTATCATCTGCCTGTCCTCCCTCAGTCTCATTACACACTGCTTCTAGTTGAGTACCTCTATCCTCAGCTCTATCATGCTGGTTCCTATCTTACTGCCAATTCAGTTTAAACCCTGCCCAACAGCTCCAGAAAACATCCCCACAAGGAAATTGGTCCCCCTTGGGTTCAGGTGCAACCTGTCCTTTTTGTATGAGCCATACCACATTTGAAGGACATCCAGACATACATTTGAATTGTCAAGAAACAGAAAGCTATAATATCATAAGACCATAAGATATAGGAGCAGAAGTAGGCCATTTGGCCCTTTGAGTCTGCTCCACCGTTCATTCATGGGCTGATCCAATTCTTCCAGTCATCCCCACTCCCCTGCCTTTTCCCCATCCCCGTTGATGCCCTGGCTAATCAAGAACCTATCTCTGCCTTAGATACACCCAATGACTTGTCCTCTGAGAGGCTTGTGGCAACAAATTCCACAGATTTACCACCCTCCAACTAAAGTAATTTCTCCGCATCCCTGTTCTAAATGGACATCATTCAATCCTGAAGTCATGCCCTCTCGTCCTAGAATCCCCTACCATGGGAAATAACTTTGCCATATCTAAACTGTTCAGGCCATTTAACATTTGGAATGTTTCTATGAGATCACCCTTCATTTTCCTGAACTCCAGGGAATACAGCCCAAGCGCAGCCAGACATTCCTCATACGGTAACCCTTTCATTCCTGGGATCATTCTCGTGAATCTTCTCAGAACCCTCTCCAACGTCAATATATCCTTTCTAAAATAAGGAGGCCAAAACTGCACACAATGCTCCAAGTACGGTCTCACGAGTGCCTTATAGAGCCTCAACATCACATCCCTGCTCTTATATTTTATCCCTCTAGAAATGAATGCCAACATTGCATTTGCCTTCTTCACCCCCAACTCAACCTGGAGGTTAACCTTTAGGGTATCCTGCACAGGGACTCCCAAGTCCCTTTGCATCTTGAATTCTCTTCCCATATAAATAATAGTCTGCCCATTTATTTCTTCCACCAAAGTGCATGACCATACACTTTCCAACATTGTGTTTCATTTGCCACTTCTTTGCCCATTCCCCTCAACTATCTAAGTCTCTCTGCAGGCTCTCTGTTTCGTCAACACTACCCACTCCTCCACCTATCTCTGTATCATTAGCAAATTTAGCCACAAATCCATTAATACCATAGTACAAATCATTGACATACATCGTAAAAGACAGCAGTCCCAACACCGACCCCTGTGGAACTCCACTGGTAACCGGCAGCCAGCCAAAATAGGATCCCTTTATTCCCACTCTGTTTTCTGCTGATCAGCCAATGCTCCACCAATGCTAGTAACTCCCTTGTAATCGCATGGGCTCTTATCTTGCTAAGCAGTCTCATGTGCGGCACCTTGTCAAAGGCCTTCTGAAAATCCATTTACACCACATCTACTGCATCTCCTTTGTCTACCCTGCTTGTAGTTTCCTCAAAAAAATTGCAGTAAGTTAGTCAGGCAGGGTTTTCCTTTCAGGAAACCATGCTGGCTTTGGCCTATCTTCTCATGTGCCTCCAGGTTCTCTGTAATCTCATCCCTAACAATCGATTCCAACAACCTCCCAAACACTGACGTCAGGCTAACAGGTCTATAGTTCCCTTTCTGCTGCCTCCCACCCTTCTTAAATAGTGGAGTAACATTTGCAATTTTCCAGTCATCCGGTACAATGCCAGATTCTATCAATTCTTGAAAGATCATTGTTAATGCCTCCATAATCTCTCCAGCTACTTCCTTCGACACCCAGGGGTGCATTCCATCAGGTCCAGGAGATTTATCCACCCTCATAAAATTAAGCTTCCTGACTACCTTCTCAGCTATAATTTTCACAGCACATTCTTCATTTCCCTGCTTTGGTCTATATGTGCACACAAGGGATTATTACAATGGTCAGCAATGACATGGTTAATCAAAGAGCCCATTTCTATCTATCTGTATCTCTCTGTGATATAGCACCATAGAACCACCCTGTGATGATGCCTAAGAAATTATGCATATGTTTCATCTTATATGCAAATTATGCATCTACTTCATCTTCATCAGTCAAAAATTGATTGTGTTCCAAGTGTCAAAAATATTCAAGAACAGGCATTTACCTTCCTTTTCTCAGGTATGTTCGAAGTACCTCATCAACCACAATCAGAATCAGGTTTAATATCACTGGCATATGTTGTGAAATTTTTTAACCTAGTGGCAGCAGTACAATACAATATATGATAAATATAGAAAAATAAATGTTAATTAATTACTGTAAATATATATATGAATATTAAATTGTTAAATTAGAAATAGAAATCAGATAGCAGAGGGGAAGAAACTGTTCCTGAATCATTGAGTGTGTGCCTTCAGGCTTCCGTACCTCCCTCCTGTTGGTAACATTGAGAAGAGGGCATATCCTGGGTGATGGAGGTCCTTAATAATGAGCATTGTCTTTCTGAGGCACCGCTCCTTGAAGATGTTTTGGATACATGATGGAGCTGATTAGTTCTACAACTTTCTGCAGTAAGATTTGTGAGTGGAGAAAACTTTCTCACTTTAAATAGTAATGCAAAACTGATGCAGCAATTACTTTACAATTCACCCACTTTTCTTTTTCTTTAACAGCAAAGTTTAACATCCTCTGCTGTTGAACTATTGCCTACTTCATACCATCCAACAGAAATTTTATCCCATTGTTTTAAGAAAAGACAAAGGAAGCTTTTCTTGAGTCTTTGATGAAAGATTACAGCAAGTCAAGATGATTTAGATTATTGTGTACAGGAATTTACATTTTGTAATGTTTGCTTCATGTCACTTCAAAAGAATTAATCATAGCTGCTCTGTTGTTCTTACTTTGCAAAGGGCAAGTACTTTTAGTGTTAATCTGCTTAATGTATCATGACAGTTTGCATTCCTCCATTCAAGAATGTCTAGAACAGAAGAACCTGACAGGGCCAAAGAAAGGATGAACACATACAATGTCATAATTTCAGTGTTTGAACAGCAAAGCCTCTTTAATAAAACCATACATCAAAGAGGAGAATGCATGAAACTGTAAAAAAAATGGCTGCATAATACTTGTTGTTTAGTTGGCAAGGAAGCCTATCAGTGAACTCAATTATTCATCACTGGAGTACATTTCTTTTCTTTTCAACTTCAATCACAGAGCAATGAGGTTAGAAAATCCAATTCACAGTTCACCAAATGTCTACAAATGGGTCATGCCCATTCTGGAGTTGTCTGAGAAAACCCTCTGTGAAGAATTAGGACTGGGCAATGAATTCAGCCTTCTTACTGTCCAAGACAAGAGAAGTAATGTTATAAACACACCATAAAACCAGAAGACAAAATTAACATAGCATCAATTATTTGAGAGCTGACATTGGGGTTAAGACACAGGTGCCAGAAGAAATAGGCTTCCACAGGAGTTAACAGAAAGGGTCAAGAAGAGACTTCCATGTGATTTTGTATAATATTATGTTAATTTCCTCCTGAAATACGCGCTTGAGAGCAGGATATCTCATATCATTTTTGAAAGGTCCAAAATAGTGAAGAAGCACATTTACAATGCATTTACTTGCCTTAACTTTAAATAATTGTTTAACATTAATTGATTTTTCATTATCACTAACTTTTAGGATAAAATTAGATTCAAGAATAATGAAGAAACTGAACCTCGGGATTGTATATGGTGACATGCAGTATATGTACTTTGATAATAAATTTAATTTGGGCTTCAGACTTTAATGATAAGCACTTTTTATTAAGTCAAACTTTTGAGGCATTAGAGCAACTCAAGATAATTTTAATGACTGTGTGCAGAAACTTACATTTAATGCTTTTGCATGTCACCTTGTGAAAATTAATTTGAGGTTATTGCATTGCTTTTCCTTTTCGATGATTATCTTCTTTTAATGCTAATTTGCTTAATTTTTTGTGACAGTTTGGATTTCACCCTTCAAGAATACCTAGCATTGCAGGGAAAGAATGAAGCAGAGAAAACAACGATTTTAATGTCTGAACTGCAAAAATTCCTTAATAAAATGGTACATGGAAGATCAAGAACAGGAATCTGCAAAACAGAGACATTTTTGAATGGTGTGAGGGCCGAATTGAGACCAATTTTTATGCATCTGACAAACAATAAGGACAATGGTAAATTTATACATACTAGCATGCAGAGAGAGAAGAGAAAGTTGGCATTCTTCAGAGCCGCTCTTCCAGTAATCCCCACTTTTGTTTACAACTAATATCCAATTTCATGTAGAAAAGTACCTGAAATTTCTTTGCAGTATACAAGTTCTGCATGAAAGGTGAGTCATCAGCCATCAAATCTTGTACCGTAAAGGGTTATGACTCAGTGAGAATGGAAATATAGAGGCCTGAAAGGCTACGGGCTGGCTATTAATGCACCTTTATCTTATGCTACAAACTCTTCAGCTTCCCCCTTTTCGATATCTCATTGACATTTTCATCTGCGTTCTCAGTAGCTGAACTCATGTGAACCCACCCTCTGGGGAGTTGCTACCAAAGCTGCTAATGCTTTTCTCATTTTATCATGAGCTGTTCATGTCCAGCATCTGACTATAAACTAAACCCTACTCTACACCAGGAAAAAAGTAATAAGCACATGTTTAAATCACGTGATTCAGTCCTCTGAACGTGCACCAAGCAAACCCGTGCATTAAAAATGGACAGGAAAAAATGTAAGGTAGAAAGGTCAGTATAACCTAATTTACAATCCTTAAATTGAGGACCTGGTTAATCTAGCGCAGTGAAAGTCAGTAAACAAAGACTAAAATGGTATGAAGACATAGAGTGCATGCCCATTTTCCCTCAGCAAGAAAATGGGCATGCAGTGTGAACTGTAGCCCAGGGCAAAAATAAAGAGGAAAATCTCTCATCTGCAAAGTTGCTTACAAAGCAATTGCAAAGCAAGTAAACACAATGGAAATGTACTGGCTGGGCAACTATGTACCCTGCAATGATGTAACAGATGTGGAGATCAATAATAAACTTACAAAGGTCAGCTGTCCACCCATATGGGATGACCAGCTGTATTTTCTGTAGAAAGGCCTTCGAGCTGTTTCTCCATTTACATTCTAAGACCAGGCCACTAAGAATCAACTCCACTACACTGCTGAAATTTGTAAACTTAACAGCAGCAGTTCAATGTAATACATAATATAGAAGGAAAATAAATAAATAAATACAGTCTATGTATGTTGAATAGATACAAAAACAGAAATAATATATATTTAAAAAGTGAAGTAGTGTTCATGGGTTCAATGTCCATTTAGGAATCGGATGGCAGAGGGGAAGAAGCTGTTCCTGAATCGCTGAGTGTGTGCCTTCAGGCTTCTGTACCTCCTACCTGATGGTAACAGTGAGAAAAGAGCATGCCCTGGGTGATGGGGGTCCTTAATAATGGTCCACTTATTTAAGAATGGACATATTATAACTGAAGACAATCCAAAGAAAATTCACTAAGGACGAGAAGGCTGTCCTATCACCAATGGCTAAAGAAATTATATCTACATTCTTTAGAATTTAGACAAATAAAAGGTGATAATATTGAAAGGCAAATTGTCCTAAGGGATATGACAGTCTAGATGTTGAGATGTTTCTACGAGTGGGCGAGTCCTAAATGAAGAAATTATATATACACACATACACACAGACAACTTAGATTTGCAAGTTATTTCAAACCAAAGTGCAATGAGTTTGGTGAGCCCCACAGGATTGTGAATGCCAGATCACGAGGGGCATATAAAGAGGAGGTAGATAAATCTTTTAAAGATCAAGGAATTGAAGACTTTGGAGAGCTGACACAGAAGGGGAGATGAGGCCTGCAGCAGATCTGCTGTGGCCATGCTGGGGCCTTCTTCTATTTACTTGTATTCTTGTTTACCTGTGCTGTAATTAAGTGTCATTCCTTTAATGCTTTTACTGTTGTTGTAAGTGTTAAAGAGATTATTTTAAAACATTGTATAAAAATATTAATATGCAACATTTAATCAATTAATTCTCACAACACACTGGAGGAACTCAGCAGGTCGGGCAGCATCCATGGAAAAGATCGGTCGATGTTTCGGGCCAGAACCCTCGAAACGTCGACCGATCTTTTCCACGGATGCTGCCCGACCTGCTGAGTTCCTCCAGCGTGTTGTGAGTGTTGCTTTGACCCCAGCATCTGCAGATCATTTTGTATGTAATCAATTAATTGTTTTCTATTATTCTTATTGGTCTTGCTCTTAATACTAGAAACATTCAGAATATTTAAAAACATGGGCAGCATTTGACAGGCAGCTTAGCTGAGAATGTAACTGTCAGCTATCAAACCTTTTTTAGCTGTTCTGAGGGTAGCCTGACCACACGATTAGGGCATAATACTCCAATACACATCAGTTATTTTGGATGAAGAGCTTGCCTTTTAGCAAATGAAATACTAAAGTTTGTCTCTGCAACAGCAAATTGCCATCTTTGTGCTCTAAACCAAAGTGAAGAATATTTCTAAATGGAACATTCAACAGTCCGCTCAGGGAACAGTTTTGCTAGAAGTACATCTACTGTAACTGACTCTGACATCTGAGGACATGCCTAAGTTTTCAGAGCTGTGTCGCAGGCTAGGTAAGGAATGCCTAATATCCAATTATTTACAGAAAGGCAAGTGACTCTACGAGTCTGTGGTGGCCAGTGAGATCATGTTTGCTGTTGTGTGCTGGGGCAGCAGGCTGAGGGTAGCAGACACCAACAGAATCAACAGACTCATTCGTAAGGCCAGTGATGTTGTGGGGATGGAACTGGACTCTCTCACGGCGGTGTCTGAAAAGAGGATGCTGTCCAAGTTGCATGCCATCTTGGACAATGTCTCCCATCCACTACATAATGTACTGGTTGGGCACAGGAGTACATTCAGCCAGAGACTCATTCCACCGAGATGCAACACAGAGCGTCATAGGAAGTCATTCCTGCTTGTGGCCATCGAACTTTACAACTCCTCCCTTGGAGGGTCAGACATCCTGAGCCAATAGGCTGGTCCTGGACTTATTTCCTGGCATAATTTACATATTATTATTTAATTATTTATGGTTTTATTACTATTTAATTATTTATGGTGCAACTGTAACGAAAACCAACTTCCCCCGGGATCAATAAAGTATGACTATGACTATGACTTAAAATCACATTGCTCAGTATCTTGCTTTTCTGATTGGCATACCTTGTGTGTCACGTGTATTTATGAAATAACTTCAAAAATATTTTTACTTGACTTTCCCACCTTCACTAGTACTTCCACAATCCTCCATGGTCTGATGGTTGGAGCAGTCCACTAATGTCTCCCACTTGAACCTAAATCTCCTGAATATGCCTCCCGATTCCTCTTCTTTTCCTCAGACCCACCCCCACTCCAAGCCGGGCTGCAACAAGACTTGCTCTGACCCCCTGCACCCAGCTGGATACACTGCTGTGGGACTCCCCCCCCCCACCCCTGTACACTGCTGTGGTCCCCCTGCACCCAGCTGGATACACTGCTGCCGGACCCCCCCAGCACCCAGCTGGATACATTGCTGCCAGACCACCCCGCCCCCCCCCCGCACCCAGCTGGATACACTGCTGCGGGACCCCCCTGCACCCAGCTGGATACACTGCTGCGGGACCCCCCTGCATCCAGCTGGATACACTGCTGTGGTCCCCCTGCACCCAGCTGGATACACTGCTGTGGTCCCCCTGCACCCAGCTGGATACACTGCTGCCAGACCACCCCGCCCCCCACCTCACCCAGCTGGATACACTGCTGCCGGACCCCCCGGCACCCAGCTGGATACACTGCTGCCAGACCACCCCGCCCCCCACCGCACCCAGCTGGATACACTGCTGCCGGACCCCCCGGCACCCAGCTGGATACACTGCTGCCAGACCACCCCGCCCCCCACCGCACCCAGCTGGATACACTGCTGCCGGACACCCCCCCCAGCACCCAGCTGGATACACTGCTGCCGGACCCCCCTGCACCCAGCTGGATACACTGCTGCCGGACCCCCCCTGCACCCAGCTGGATACACTGCTGCCGGACCCCCCCGCACCCAGCTGGATACACTGCTGCGGGACCCCCCCCCCCGCACCCAGCTGGATACACTGCTGCGGGACCCCCCCCCCGCACCCAGCTGGATACACTGCTGCGGGACCCCCCTGCACCCAGCTGGATACACTGCTGCGGGACCCCCCTGCACCCAGCTGGATACACTGCTGCCGGACCCCCCTGCACCCAGCTGGATACACTGCTGCCGGACCCCCCTGCACCCAGCTGGATACACTGCTGCCGGACCCCCCCCGCACCCAGCTGGATACACTGCTGCGGGACCCCCCCCCGCACCCAGCTGGATACACTGCTGTGGTCCCCCTGCACCCAGCTGGATACACTGCTGCAGGACCCCCCTGCACCCAGCTGGATACACTGCTGCGGGATCCCCCTGCACCCAGCTGGATACACTGCTGTGGTCCCCCTGCACCCAGCTGGATACACTGCTGTGGTCCCCCTGCACCCAGCTGGACACACTGCTGCCGGACCCCCCAGCACCCAGCTGGATACACTGCTGCGGGACCCCCCTGCACCCAGCTGGATACACTGCTGCGGGACCCCCCGGCACCCAGCTGGACACACTGCTGTGGTCCCCCTGCACCCAGCTGGACACACTGCTGCCGGACCCCCCCAGCACCCGGCTGGATACACTGCTGTGAGATCCCCTGCCTCCTTTTTCAATAACTGTCACTTGCTCACTTCACTCAGCATTCACCCTCTTGTTTAAACTGTGAAATATCCCATACAAAGTGAAGAACATGACTGACATGCCAGCCTGAACTATCAACCGCTGTCAGAAAGCAGGGTTACAAGAACAGAATTCAGAGTCTAATAGTCCACTCTGTAGAATCTGATCTTGAATGTCTTGATCAATACCTGGTCAGCACATACAAAACTAGAAAAATGTTGGAAATGTCAAGCAACATCCATGGGCAAAAAACAAGAACAGAAATTGCTTCAGGTCTCACATACTTCATTAAAGTTCAAAGTTCAATGTACATTACCAATGTATACAGTATACATCCTTGATATTCGTCTTCTTGCAAGAAGCCACAAGATAAAGAAACACAATAGAACCAATTCAAAGAAAAGTCCCGCACAGGACCTTCAAACGCCCAGTGTGCAGAAAAGAGAACAAATTGTGTATACAACGAAAAGGAAACAAATAATTTTAACCGCAGAGTGCCCAAAAGTGAGTCCTCAGCACTGTGCCAACGGTAGATCTCAGCTGTATAGTTAGCTCAGCACTGAAGCTGCCCAGTAAAATTGTGCAAATAGTTAAAAAAAGTAGTGAACAAAAAGCACAAGGGTTATAAACTGCCGAGTCGCCGAAGCAAGCCCACAATTGCAGAGTGCCTTTAGCGGTGAGGCGAGTCCATCCAGAAACCTGATGGTTGTAGGTAACAGCCACTCCTGAACCCAGTGGCAGGGGATCCAAGACTCCAGCACCTTCTGCCCATCGGTAGCAGTGAGAGAAAGCAGTCAAACACAGGCAGGCAGCGCTGAACTCCTGTTTGTTTTCTGCTCTCATCCTCACCAATTTTAATCTTGCTCAACATTTTAATCAGAGCAGAGGAATGGAGCCAGCCATGGGTTTGTGTTGCCCCATTAGGAAGTTACACAGAATCTCATCCGTGCTGAATGCCCCAGGAGATGGCAGAAGTGCCAGGTCACTCAGTCGGTCCAGAAATGCATTCTTAAAATGGAAGTTACAAGCTGCAATCGATCTGCAGTTCAAAAAAGAAGGAAGTAGAAGAGTATTCAGCAATCGTGTAAGTTGTCTGCAAGATGTTGCCATTGGTCATTGGCACAGAATGGTCCAATACAAGGCCATTGGTTCTGATGAAGGCTTCCAGGCTGAATCAGAAGTTTCTCTTTCCACAGATGCCAATTGGCCTGCTTGGATTTTTCTGCATTTTCAGTCTTGGTCTCAGATTTCCAGCATGTGCACTTTTGCCTTTCATTTCCCTACCAGTACACATAAGGTGCGGCACTGGGAGCAGACCCAAATGCAAGACACAGACACTGAAGAACTAGGAACAGGACTTGACCAGAGAGCTGGGACAGGAGCAGAGACTTGGGCTAGGACTTTGGCTAGGCAAGCAGAATCAGGGCAAGGAATTGGGAACTAGGAGCCTGGGCTTGGACTCCGAGCAGGAGACTGGACAAGGACCCAGAACCTGGGTCTTGACTTGGGCTCGGACTCCAGAACTAGGCAAAGACATGACCTGGTCTTGGGGAACAGGATGACAGGAGCAGCCGAGCCTTGGACTTGGGATGACAGAAACACAGGGGCATGGATTCTTCTTCTTCTTCTTCTTCTTCTTTTCAGCCTGCAGTTCTCTATTAGCTTCACTCTGTAGTTGCAATTCCTCATGAATGCTTAATGTTCTCATTAGATAATGCCGCAAACTACTATTCTTCCCTAATTATGTCACGTTTTCGTGTAGTTGCATTACCTCAATTACATTGATTTCATCTACATCACTTGTAAGAATAGTAATTATCGCACGTTATACTTTTAAACTTCTTGTTTTTCCAAGTCTATCTGCTTTTTCAGGTTTTCCTTTTTTTGGATCGTAGCCTGCAGTTGTTTATTGAAACCTCAGAGTTCTTCTTCATTTGCTTCCATGTTTTCATTTTATAATCTGAACGTAGATAATTCACTTTGCAACAAATTCCCTTTCATTTTGTATCCTTGTAATAATTTCCTCCATTTTCCAACTCACCGTTGTTCTTGTCAGGTACTTCTATTTGTTGTTGTAGTTCTGCACATTTACCCTGGGCTTCAACCATAAAATCTGAGGATTTTCCTTAAGTTCTGAAGTATTTCTTCAATTCTTGACCATTTGCGATAAGTATACTGCCATTAAGGTTCCACCTCCTCTGCCTGTGAACTGTTGGATCCTCCATTCAGCGTTTCTTTGACTTCTCCCCACCTAATTCCTATAATACCAAGATACTTTTCTGCAGACTTGATGATAATTTTAATTTTCTCAGTTCTTTTGCTTGTTTGCACTGAACAATTAATTGCATCCACCATAAAAAGCACGAACTCCTTTCTACTCATTAATAGTATATCCTTATTTTTCATATTACACCTCTTACAATTCACCAGTTTATTATTCATGTATTTGTTTGCTTGACAAACTTTTTTCCATCAACTTCTTTCACTGCCTCTGCATAACTGATTCCTTGAGTTACTTTTACATATTGTATCTCAGCCTCCCTCTTGCTATAAATGCACCCTCGATAAGCTGCGCTGTGCTCCTCGCCACAATTGCAGCATTTCAGCCTAGCTCCTGCTTCACATTTCCCATATTAGTGTATTCCAGCACATCTCCCCCATCTTTGTTTTCCTCTGCAGACCGCCGCAATGTGTCCAAATTTCTGACATTCATAGCATCTTAAAGGCGGTGGTATATATATTCTAACTGCATAACACATATACCCTCAGTAAACATTAGTCAGCAATCTCTCTTCATCAAAGTTAATCATTACCGATAAACTATCACACTTTTTCCTGTCTCTTTTAACTTACAAACATTTGGCCTCAATAATTTTTGCTCCTTTTATGTTCTGTTTAATCTCATCCATAGTAACTTTTGTTGGTATCCCTGAAATAACTCCTCTAGTCCACTTTCTATTGTTGGGGATTGAGCATTGTACTTCTTTGCCATCTATTTTACATAATCTTATCACTTTACGTTGCTGAGAACTATCCCGACAAATCACTAATAGCGATCCATTTCATAAAATCTTTGCTCCTTTAATCTCACCTAGAATTTTGTTGGGCATCTTCATCAAACAAATTAGGTTCCAATCACCAAATGACACCCCATCTTCACAGTTTTATAATTGCTTTAATTTCATCTTCTTTCCATTGTTTTGCTGTCCTGCTTTGATCATCCACTGATTCTTCAGAGTTTGATACCCCATACCTCTACTTTCTTTTCTTCCTCTTTCCAATCCATTCCTCTTTCCCACCAACCCCCATCTCTAGTTCACTTCCACTCTCACCAAAAACTTTCTTCAACAGCTTGGCTCTTTCCTTGATATATTCTCTCTCCACCATTTTCCAGTCACAACCCAGCCACCCAGCCACCACACTCAAACCCAGGGCCACTTATATTCCCAGCCCCAAGACGAGCATCAGGTGCCTATGATTAAGCCCAACTGAAACAAGGGACAGCCGGAAGACCCGGAGTCCGGAGTCCATGGACTGGACCGTGAACTGGAACGCGGACTTTACGGACCGGACCATGACACACATAGCTTCTGACCATCGTATTTTTGTGGACAATTGCCCATATGCTGGGAATGGGCAACAATCAATTTGTGCATCTTTAGAACCACCAACCTTAACTCATCGACAGCACTGGTTGCTGGTATGGTGTATCATGAAGCTGGTGAACACCACAAAAATGTTGTGCAGTGAGACAGTGAAACAGAGTAAACATTTTGGGTAGAAACAATGCTGCTGGATGAATACAGATTCAACAACATTAAGGTTAACACCATGCAAGCCTGCCATGTACTGGATAACATCTGGGTGCCAGGCTCATTGCTTTCGTCCAAGACTGCGAGGACCAGCAGGTTCATGCAGGCATGTTATGCACAGACCAGTGCAGAGAAATGTTGCCAGTGGCAATGAGCAAACAGATGAGGTGAGCAATATTGTGGCTGCACACACTGCACTTTGCTTGGTCGGTGACCCACGGGCCTGAGCAAACATTTGGAGCCTGTATCAGCTTCTCTACAGTGGATTAGAGGGTACAAGGCCCATTCTCTCGTTTCCGAGTTCAATCCAAGTCTGCTTTCCTCTAAGCCACAGCTTGAGGAGCAGCTGCAGAAATGGAGTGGAATAAAGAAATGGGTTTTTGGTGAAGACGCAACAAAGTGAATGGGTTTATTAGTGATGCCCCCAAAGCAGACACAACCAAGGGATTCAGTGGGGACTAATACATAATTCTAAAAGGAACCACTGATAATCAACAGTATCTGCTGCCCACATCATCAATTACAGTAGTTTGTAAAATGGACCTAGAAGTCAGAGGTACCCAACGGTTAATACATACCAGGGTTGTACGCCTGCACCGAGTTTACTGTATGGGGTTAACTAGGGCAGTGATGAGCAAATTGCTACAGGGGATCCCAAAGAATTGGTGCCATCAAGGCACCTTCATCATGGCAGAGGGCAAAGATATTGAAGACAATGGGCGAGGTTCTCAGCAAGTTGCAGGAGCACATCATCTGACCACAGACTGACCAAGGATGAATTTATCCAGGATTCAAAGTTGACAGGAATAGGTAGAAACTTTTTAGGGAAGGCGTCAGTTGTGTTGGATACAAGATGGACAACAAACATTATCAAACTTTGCTCTTTCCTTAGAGTGCTCCAGGGTTATTCAAAGGACTTCCATCACGATGTTAAGTAACCTTCACAACTTATTAGGGAAAGAAGAGCACTGGCTCTGGGTGAAAATTAATTGAACACATAAGACATTTGAGGACAGGAACTTAGCAATGCATGGTTCCTTGTCCAGTATGACCCATGGATGCCGCCTTGAATGTCATGTGATAACCTCAGATGGATGCTGCCATTGCCTGTGTTGTGGAATTTCCATTAGCTCCTGATTGCCACCTCACCTCCAGTGGAAAATGTTATGTGTGCACTGAGAGCGTCCAGCCATTATTTTTGAGGTAACCAAGGCCGGTATGGATGGTCCCACAATAAAGCTGTGACTTCCACCATGAAGAACAAACAGAGCAGGAGCATGGGAAAACAAATAAATGCATGTTCTTCTCCAATTCACACATCATCTGGAAATATATATTAACATTCATTCATCATAACTGGGTCAAAATCTCAAAGATACTTACCTGTTAGAATGTAGAGGTAGCTTCTACCACAATAACTGCGGCAGCTGGACGTGGTTACTCTCCATAACCTTCTCAAAAGCAACTAGTTAAAGCCAGAACTCGCTGAATTCACATTGATGCCTGTAATCCATTAAAGCTGATGAATAAAAAGAAGAAAAAAGATGCCTCACATGATCTAAATAAATCTATGGTCCACATCCCATGAATGCTCAGTATTCTGCTGTTTGTTAAAGACCTTCAACTTGATAATAAGCAGTCACTAGCAAAACTTGGTGCCAAATCCAGACTTTCAAATAGGTATGTAATATAAACTTTTATCAATCATTGGCCAAGGTTATAAAAATGTTTAAACAAATTATTTTCAAGTGAATTGTTTATATCATGCATGTTATAACAATAACATTCCAGGAAACATAAATGCTATTTTATTCAGTTCTAAATGGCATGCTTTGGATGACAGAAGGGTGTACAAATAGAGTGGATAACCTTTCAAAGGAAATGACATCTTGCAGTGGGAATATTGAAGCTCCAACAATCACTGCTGCAGTAAGTCTCACCTTGGAGTATCTCTGCAAAGGATGAGTTTCCAATTTGTTTTTTAAATTAATTGCATATCAGGAAATAGTGCAAGTTTTGCCTTTGTAATGATGTCGTTTGTGGGGAGTTACAATTGCCTCCTTATTGCAGAGGTAATTTGCAGCAGATAATAAAAGCAACATTGAGAGTATGCTTACATCTGAAAATAAATGAACAAGAAACACGCAGTACTAGTAATGAAAGCAAATACTGAGGATCAAACTAGGCAGATGAAAGGGTGGTACAATTGTAGGTAAGAACATTGCCTCTTTTTAATTGAAGGCCCTGTTTCTTGTGTTGTGTGGTTTAATAACTGCATTCCGGGTATTAACACGGATTAAAATTGGGGCTTTAGGAAAAAGCATCTTCAGTGTTGTTTTTAATTACAACTAAAGTGATAATTTTAAATGATATACACAAGAAAGTCTGCAGATCTTGGAAATCTAAAGCAACACACAGAAAGTGCTGGAGGAACTCAACAAGTCAGGAAGCATCAATGGAAATGAATAAACAGTCCACTTCTTCGACTGTGGCCCCTATTTGCAACTGATTCTGCTGCCTTCGCCCCTCTATTTCAGTCCAGAAGAAGGGTCATGGACTGAAACGTCTACTGTTTATTCATTTCCATCGATGCTGCCTGACCTGTTGAGTTCCTCCAGCATTTTGTGCGTGTTAGTTTTAAATAATATTAGTACTGTGAGATGCCAGATTTCCCTATCATCTTAAACATTTTTCAGAGGAAATATCTGTGAATGAATCATTTTGAATAACTCATCAATAAATATTGCTGACATAAAATAGTGACTATGGGTCAGAAGTTGAGTGGTATGAGGAGATTGGTATGTTAAAGATTCAAAGATTCAAAGTACATTTATTATCAAAGTATTCTATGCAGTATAAAACCCTGGGATTCATATACCTCTACCCATAGACAGCCACAAAACAAAGAAAACCAAGGAAAACCCATTCAAAGGTAAACATCAAATCCCCAATGTAAAAAAGAAGAATAAATTGCACAAACAGCAAAAAAAGAGGGAAAAACACAGAATATAAAACACCAAACCACAAAGTCATTGAAAGGGTCCAGGCAGTTCAGCCCAACCCAGCAATGTGTCTTCATTACCCGCTGGCCGCAGAGCCAGTCTGCCCAGACCATAATTGCACAAAAACAAGGAGCGACTGGAAATCAGAGACACATTATAATGTGCACTATGGAGTTCAATCCACAAACCACGGCAATTAAACCTTGCCCAAGACCCAGGACTCTGGCACCATCGAGGGAGAGCGAGAGAGAGACTTTTCATATGCAGGCACCTTCCTCTGGGAGCAGCGGATGAGAGGGAGAGAGAGAGAGACTGGTCACATGCACATACCTTCGGCGAGAAATGGAGTTGATCATAGGCTCGCTCCCCTTCACCAGGCTTTTTGGTCTCTGGACCGTACACTCCACCCGAATCTTCACCAGCTTCCTCGGAGATGGCAAAGTGCCAGATCACTCAGTCGGCCCAAAAACACACAACGAAAGTACAGATCACAGGCTCCAACATTAGCAGAACCACATTTGAAAGAAAAAGAAGAAGTGAACCGTCTGGAGAATGTCGCACCTGGTTGCATTGCTCACTGGTGCTATCTTCATTCAGTGAAGTAAAGACTCTTGCAGATTTCTACAGATGTACAATGGATGGTATTCTAACCGGTTGCATCACTGCCTGATGAAGACTCCAAAGCACAGGGTAGCAAGTGGCTGCAGAGCAGTGATTCACACGGGGTTTGCTATAGGGGGAATAGAAGTCGTCAGGGAGGCATTCAAAATTCTGGTTGGGGGGTGCTAAGCGGCACCCTAATTTGAGGCACGAGACATGACCGAACATTAGTAGAGCAGACACTTCCAAACAAAAGGTGAGGCCCTGGAATACAGGAGGAACCATCGCTCTGCCGGCAGTGAGCACTCATCGATACAACATGTCTGAAACTCAGCAATCTCATATGACCTTACTCACCAAACAGTCATTATTGGAGATGAGTGAATTCGCAACCAGGTGTATCGGAGGGGTCATGGCTGTCACGTGACAGCACTGCCCACTACCTGGTCGGAAGGCAAGCCACCTGCCAATCAAGGTTTGACCCCTGCTTGCCCATCAATGCACACCTAACCATTGGCCCCTTTAATTAGCCTTGTACTTGGCCTCGGGCAATTGGCCTTTGTAATCAGCTTAACTCCGCTGGCACTGAGCCATTGGCCCCCTGTGGATTACCTGGGCTGGACCCTCTAGCCCTCCTGTACTAAAAGGGTGCCACGTGTGCTGGACCCTCTCTCTTTGCCATCTCTGAGGGACTACCCTGTTTCACTCCAGGCTGAGAACCGTGGAACGGCGCTGGAGAAACTGTTGGTGAGCTGTGCATTGAATAGGGTTGGGAGCATTGATTATTGTCCCTAATAGTATAGAACCGTGCCTGCACAGAGTCAAGGGGGTGGCGGGTATCGTATTGACTTTTCCCTTGGTTGTATGTATGTGTGTGTGTGTGTGTGTGTGTGTGTGTGTGTGTGTGTGTACTTTGTTCCCACACAATTTTCCCACGTTTGTTATTAATTGTCCTCGTGTGTTTTATTGTTAATCCGACTTTTCCCACAACTGCTGTAAATTGTGCGCGTGTGCATGTTGCTTCTGTTGCCATTTTCCCATGTTTTCCTTTTGTAAATAAAATCCTTTACTACCAAGACTGTGTGTCCAGGGTCCTTGTCTTTGAGACCTACCAAATCTGTTTCCTCGCTTACAACACCAGGGTTGCCATAAGTTCCCCTTGACTTGTGGTATGGAATGAGTTCATGCAATTTAACAGTTGGTAAGTCAAGTACACCCTCTCAACTTGAAATAGAGCCAATCAGTGAACCTGCTGACTACAAGGATTCCTCACGAGGTGTTCAGAGTGTCCTCAGCTTCGTATGTGCAGTTAAGAACCATATTTGGGATTACAAGACCTTGTGTAAATGGTTAATTGTGCTGACTGGAATAGTATAAAGGTAGCTTGCCGTACACCAGCTGTATCCCTATTAACATTCTGATTCCAATCTGAATCCTTGTCGATGTAATTTTCACTGTTACGATCATTTTCATCTTTGCCTCGCTGTTCTTTTGCATGATGCTACCATAGTTCCAACTGTGTCAATTTGCTGCCGTCATCAACATCCGATAGCATTTCAAGTTTGTGTTAATTTTTTTATTTTAGTTTAGACCAGTTAATGATGGATAAATATGTATGGTGTAATCTCTATGAGTCTAAAGGCAGTGAAGCTTTGAATCCTAGTCCTGCTAACAAACAGCAACTACAGAAAGTGCATAAATACCATGTTACATACCTGGAGTACAGTTTTATTCCATTCCCATCAGATCAGAGATGCCCTATGTGTCTTATTTGTAATACTGTACTGTCTAATAAAGTCTTGAAGCCATCAAGATTGCATGAACCCTTCCATAAAAGACACCTTGAAAAGGTTACTTTTGATATTACTCAGTTTCAGAAGATGAAAAGCATTTGAAAAGTGTTGCACACTCAGGTCATTTGCCAAGAAAGCTAAAAATGACTTTGAAGGTTGTCTCATTGTTTCTTATAACATTTCCAAAATGATAGTAAAGTCTGGAAAATCTCATACGATTGGTGAAAAATTAACAATGCTTGGTGTATCAGAAGTGCTCAACACTCTTCTCAAAATGGATACCAGTATTTTAAAATCAATTCCTCTGAGCAATAACTCTGTAGCTCGTTGTATTGATGAAATGAGTGAAGACGTTGAATATAAACTATGCACAGAGCTGCAAAAAACAGAATTTGGGATACAATTGCACAAGTCAACTGTGTGAGACAATGAGGCATTGCTAATGGCATATATACGGTTTATCAAAAATGGAAAAGTTTATGAAGAGATTCTCTTTTGTAAAAAGTTAAAAACAAATATCAATAGAGAGGCAATCTATGACGAGCTCAAAATATATATTGAGTATAAAAGTTGAGGATCTGCTTTCAACAAAATTAAAGCTCATCCATTAAATAGCAGAATATTTGGCCAGTTATGCCAAAATAATGACAGAGTTTGAACGCTTGCTGCTTCACACTGAAGTGCATTCGCTGTTAAAAGGCTGCTGTTGAAAACGATTTTTTTTAAATCATTATGACACTGTGATTGAATTTTTGCTCCAAGTTGACAAAAGCTTGGGAAACAAGGTTGAACTCCTACATGGAGATAAGGCATACCTAGCCGATCTGTATGACAAAATGAACATTCTGAATATGAAACTGCAGGGTGAGAATTTCAATTTAATCCAGGCAAAAAGTGCAGTGTCCACTTTTCTCAGATAATTGGAAATATATAAGGAAAACATTGGGAGAAGAATGTTCTTACAGTTTCCCTGCATGGAAAGTATGGTACTCTCTTTCACAGATGGTGATTTGCAAGGGTATTGCTTATACTGTCATGGTGCGGTCCGTGAAGTCCACATTCTGGTTCACGGTCCAGTCCGTGATCTCAGAACTCCGGGTCTTCCAGCTGTCCCTTGTTTGAATTAATCATAGGCACCTGATTCTCATCTATGGGCTTGCAATATAAGCAGCCTTGGGATTGAGTGTGGGCTGCAGGTTTGTCTTGTCAGTCCCCCTTGGAGCAACCAGCTGATAGAAGGCTAGTGAAACCATTTGTGATCTCTAGGCCTGGTTGGAGGACCACTGCTTCATGGAGCCTTGTTGCCACTCGTTGGAGTGGTCTTTGCGGTATGGATCGGCTGTTTCCCAGGCCAGCTAAGTGGCTGCCAGCCACTCCAAGCTAGGTAGGGATCTGGCTGTTTCCGTAGCCAGCTGAGGTTGCTGGCTGAACTGAGACTCGGAGCTTCCCCGGAGCAGAGATGGAACTGTCTGTCATTCTTTGGTGTTTGTCTCTTCTTGTCCTTGCCTCTATGGGGTAAGCCAGGCCATTTTGTCATTGCCCTGCAGGGGGATCTGTCTTGTCTTGCCCTTGTCTCTGTGGGGTAAGCCAGGCCATTTTGCCGTTGCCCTGTGTGGGGATCTGTTTTGTCTTGTCCTCACCTCTGTGGGGTAAGCCAGGCCATTTTGCCATTGCCTTGCGGGGGGACCTGTCTTGTCTTGTCCTTGCCTCTGTTGGGTAAGTCTGGCCGTTCTGCTGTTACCTGAAGGAGAGACCTGTCCCACCTCGGTGTGGAGATGAAGTTGAGTCCTGGCTTGTTGTAGGATAAGTCTCGGCTCTATGTCTATGTTCTGTCCAGTCTCATGTTTGTGTTGTGTTAAAGATGAGTCCTGGTTTGTCGAAGGATAAGTCCCGGCTCCATGTTGATGTTCAGTGCGCAGTCTGTCTCTCAGCTCCAGTCTCCAAGTTATCAGCCTCTGCACTTCAAGACGAAGACCCCAAGCCTTGAGGATCCCAAGCCAAGCTCCAAGAACCCAAGCCTTGAGGATCCCAAGCCAAGCTCAAGAACCAAGAACCCAAGCCTCGAGGATCCCAAGCCAAGCTCAAGACCCAAGATCCCAAGCCTCAAGCCATGTCGTGACCTTGCCTGGTTCTGGGGTCCGAGCCCAAGGCAAGACCCGTGTTCTGGATTCTTGTCCATTCTCTGGCTCGGAGTCCGAGCCTTGTCTTGTCTCCAAGCTCAGGCCTCTGGACCCCCGCCACATCCTGTTCTGAAGCCATATCATGTTCTTGCCTGGTTCCAGGGTCCGAGCCCGAGGCAGACCCAGGTTCTGTGTCCTTGTGCAGTCTCGGGTTTGGAGTCCAAGCCTTGTCTCCTAGTCCATGGTTCCTAGTCCTGGTCCCGCTTTCCCTAGTCCAACTCTGCGTTCTCGTCCCTGCTCCTTGCCTGAATCCTGTCATGTCCCTACTCTAGTCACGTCCTGTTCCTTGTACTTCAGTTTCTGTGTCTCACATTTGGGTCTGTTCCCAGCACCCCCCCCCCCCCGTGACATATACCTGCAGTTACTGAAGAAAGATTTTCAGAATCGATTCAAGGACTTGAGCTCTCTGGAAATGCCAAACTGGGTAATTTCTTTGCAAGGTCGAAGAACAGGAAGAGAGCTTGCAAGAAGAAATTATTATAATTCAGAAGAATGAAGAAGCAAAAATGCTTTTCAAAAATGTTGGCTTTTGTGATTTGTGGCTGTACTGTCATACAAAGATTTCCTGGTCTTTGAAGAAGAGCAAAACTGCTCTTCATTGTATTTCCATCCTCCTACCTTGTTGGAAGAGGCTTCCATGCAGTAAACTACATACTCACGAAAAACAGAAAACACTTGGACATCGTTACATGTGGGGACTTAAGGCTTTTGCTGTCACAAATTGAACCAGATATTTCAACTCTTGCTAAAACCCATCAAGCTCAAGAATCACATTGATATTGAAGCTGCTGTACAGTGTGCAGGTACTATATAAACTAGGTTTAAAGACAAAAATATAAAGCAGGATAATTTTTCTCATGTTAGCATACAGTAGACATGTTTTTACACTATAGGTGCACTGGAAAGTATATGTTGGCAAGTATGAAGGTGCTTTATGGGGGCATTGGGCTAAAAATGGTTGGGAAACACTGCTGCAGAAGATTGTAGACTCAGCCAGTTCCATCACATGCACAACCCTCCCTACGACAGTGGACATCTTCAAGACATGGTGTTTCAAGAAGGTGACATCCATCATTAAACACCCTCAGCATCTGGGACATGCCCTCTTCATGTCACTACTCTCAAGGAGGAGCTAAGGGAGCCTGAAAACCTACTCTCAATATTTTAGGAACAGGTTCTTCCCAATCACCAGCAGATTTATGAAAAGCCCATGAACCCTTCATCTTTGCCTTTTGCACTGTTCATTTAATTTTGTAACTTCCAGCAACTGTTTATCCCTTGCACTGCATTACTGCCATAAAACAATAAATTTCATGACATACGTCAGTGATAATAAGCCAGACTCTGATTCTGACTCAACCTTTTATTCCCAAAGAATTTTAAATTGGATGAGTACTCAGAAAATGTTCAATTTATATTACTCTCCATAGCTTCTGCAATCTCCAATGGAATCCTACTACTAAGGAGGTTTTTACCTCCCCCACTCTCTCAACTTTCCATAAGGTTTGATCTCTATGTGACTGTCTTGTCCACTCACCCCTCTCCACTGATCTCCCTCCCGGCACTTATCCTCAGAAGAGTGGTAAGTTCTACACCTGCGCTTACAGCTCCTCCATTGGGATTATTCAGGGCCACAAATAGTTCTTGCAGATGAGGAAACACTTCACCTGTAATTCGGCCAGAATCATCTAATGCATTTTGAGCTTCTGGTTCAGCCTCCATTACATTGCTGAGAACTGAGGTAATATGGGCGGGGAGGGAGTGCATTTCATTGAGTGTCTTCTCTCTGTTTGCCACAAAAGATGGTTACCCATTTAAATTCAACTTCCCTTTCCTATTCTGACATGTCTGCCCATGGCCACCTCTTCGGCCATGGCGAGGCCACACTTAGGCTGGAGGAGCAACGTTTCGTGTTCATTTTGGGTAACCTCCAACCTGATGGCAAGCACATCAAAGTTCAAAATAAATCTATTATCAAAATGCATATCTGTACTACATGCAACCCTGAGATTTGTTTTCTTGTGGGCATACATGGTAATCCAAGAAACACAATAGAATCTTTGAAAGACCGCACCCAACATGATAGCCAAACAAATAGCGTGCAAAAGACAACAATCTGTGCAAGTACAAAAGTAATAATAATAATAATAACAAATAAGTAAGCAATAAATGTAGAGAACATGAGATCAAGAGTCCTTGAAAGTGAGTCCATAAATAGTGGGAACTAGACAGGGCAAGTAGAGTGAAGTTATCCCCTTGGGCTCAAGAGCCTGATAGTTGAGGAACCTGTTGGTGCGAGTCCTGAGGCTCCTGTACCTTCTTCCTGATGGCAGCAGTGAGAAGAGAGCATGGCCTGGGTGGTGGAAGTCTATTTATCTAATTTCTGGTAATTAATCACCGCTGGCAGAAATCCATCCGGTACCAACAAAGCAGATACCGCCTCGGCTTACAATTACTTTTGAACTCCTCTGATGTTGATGTTCCTGTCAAACCATTTTGTATGACTTTTACCACAAGCATTGCAGTGCTTAATGATGAACTTGTCATGGTCTGGTCTGTGAAGTCGGCATCCCGGTTCACGGTCTGGTCCATCGATCCGTATTCCGGGTTTTCTGGTTTTCCCTTGTCCTGTTGTGTGCCTAATTGAGGCACATGATTCTCATTTTGGGCGGGCTATATAAATAGCTCCTGGGTTCAGCTTCATTTGCTGGACTGTTCCCTTCCCTTCCTTCTGTAGCCCTCGCCTGAAGCCTCGCCTGTGTCCTCACCTATTCTCGCTGTCAAGTTCTACTGCCGGAGCAAGACCAGAGCCTTGCTGGGTCTAGATAAGGAACTGTATATCATTGTTTGGAACTGTCTCTGTGTCCACACCTTCACTAGGTAGGTCCGGCCGTCTGCCGCTACCTAGTGTTAGGATCTGTCTTGTCGTGTTCAGCATTCTGTGTAGAGCCCTGGCCCCAAGTCCTGTTCCCAAGGAGGGGTCCTTTCTCTGTGTTCTGTGTATGAGTCCAGGCCCTACGTCCTGTTCCCAAGGAGGGGTCCCGGCTCTGTGTTCTGCGTTCCTGCCTCCCAAGACCAAGGCTCTGTGTTCTGCGTTCCTGCCTCCCAAGACCAAGGCTCTGTGTTCTGCGTTCCTGTCTCCCAAAACCAAGGCTCTGTGTTCTGTGTTCCTGTCTCCCAAGACCAGGTCAAGGCTTTGGGGTCCCGTCCTGTCCTTGTGCCTCGCGCAGCCCAGGAGTACCTCGTTCAGTCCAAGCCACCTCCAAGTACCTTGCCCTGTCCAAGTCAAGGCTTTGTGTTCTTGTCCTGTGCAGGAGTTCCATGTCCAGTCTTGTAGCCATGTCTTGTCCTTGCCTAGATCCGGGGCCCGAGCCCGAGTCAAGACCCAGATTCCAGGTCCATGTCCAGTCTTTGGCTTAGAGTCCTTGTCCAGGTCCCGCTTTCCTCGTCTAGTCCTAGCCCAGGCCCTGTGTCTTGTCCAGCGTCATTTCTTCCCCATTCCCCTTGCTTTCTTGACACGCCTAGTCCTGTTCCTAGTACTTCAGTGTCTGTGTCTTGCATTTGGGTCTGCTCCCAGCAACCCCCAGCCCCCATGGGAACTAATCACACTTTTGCATAACCCTGCTGCCCACTTTCTAAAAACCTTAACCATTCCCATGACGTGCTTCCTCCCAGAGGATCCTTCTTTCCAGTGGAGGGGGCAGCACAGCAGTAAGGCGAGCAATACTAGGTTTCTGAAAGAAAGCCAAGGAGGGGATTAATATATGGTCACAGAAAGGGGAAGAGACATGTAGTAGCTGCCCATTTTCATCATTAGTGAATGAGAAAAAGTCTGAGAAAGTAAGATATGGGAGAGTTTACATTTAGACTTTCTGTCACCTTTAATAATCTCAGTGCTTTCACTGGACAGGAGAATTGAAGCAATCGCGACAATACTTTTCTGGTGATTTTCCCTGTGCTAGTGATGGGCATGGGTTTTTCCTTTCCTAATCAACTTTTGCTGCCTGTTACAGGAGGCTAGCAAGCCTCTTGCAATGCGTTTGGAAAATGGTTGAAAGCAGTGCACAGGAACCATCAGAAGTGAATGGATGGTAGGAGTGTGAGTATTTTACTAAAGCATATGATTAGTAGGTCAAATCCTAATGAATAGAGGTTGTTGGGAGAGTAATGAATATGGTCTGTGTCATTTGGAGAAAAAAGATATTAATAATATTTTCACCGAATATATGCTAGTGAGGGCGTTAATGGCACTTAACAAGGAGACATAAGAGCTTGGTGCACAATGTAAGAGTTGATGGGGATGCAGGCTAGCATGTATTGAAAACTGGAGGACATAGTTGGAATAAATGGCCTCTATTGCTTCTATCTTAGGTTCGTATTATCTCTCATAGCACTTAGGGCTTGACTCCTGCATTAACCGCAATTACAACCTCCTCCCAATACCACTTCACTCTGAAATTTCATCCTTTTCCTCCTCTCTATCCTGGCAAAAAGCCATTTACCCCATACATCCTAACCTGCAGAATGATTTATATCCTCTGCTGCAGGAAATGAGCATTTCCTCTTTAAATAGTGCAGACTTGGCTTCTGTCTGTGCCAAGCAGCTTCATCTGGTGAGTTCTTAATGACTCTGCCCTCTGAAATGAACTTGCAATCCAGTCGGTCCGGGGGTAATTTGGAAAAGAATAAATGCTGACCTAGTCAGCATCATCCACATCCGTGAATTGGTAACACAACTGGACTCAGTGAAACTGCACAAAGGAATCAATACTATAACTGGTACTGAAGCAGAATAATAGACTCTGAACACAGATTTTGCACAAGATGAGAGTTAACTTTGCATTATTGATACCTGTGCCAGTGCCTTTTCCACAACTCAGCTACAAATGAGAATATGAAAAGAATCTTGCAAGGGACATCAGGATTAACAGCAAAATGTTATTTTAATGTTTCAATGTAATTGCAAATTAATTGCAAAGAGTAATCAAGTACCAATGTGGGCTTTTAAATGAGAATCAGTCTATTGCAAATTAAAATAAGGGCAGATACACGTTACATAATTACTTTGTGTTGGTCTTCACAGCAGAAAAAGCAGATGATACATCTGACATTCAATGTAAACTCATTATCAATAAGGACTGGAACTCACTAAAATTAACTAAAAAAGAAAGAATGTTAGAAAGATCAAAAGCTCACAAAACCACATCGTGTGATTAGATCCAAAGGGAACGTTGAATAAGTAGGTGAGGAATATATACAATATAAACAAAAGAGATTCTGCAGATGCTAGAAATCTTGAGTAGTGCGCACAAAATGGTGGAGGAACTCACAAGTGAGGCAGCATCTATGGAGGGGAGTAAATATGAAGTATAGAGTACATTCAGTCGCTCCCTTATTAGGTACAGGAGTGGAATCCCATGTGGTCTTCTGCTGCCGTAGCTCATTCACCTAAAGGCTGGATGTGTTGTGCACTCAAAGGTACTCTTGCACACCACTGTTGTAAGATATGGTTATTTATGTCACTGTCACCTTCCTGTCAACTTGAACCAGTCTAGCCATTCTCCTCTGATCTCTCTCATTCACAAGGCATTTTCGCCCACAAAACTGCCACTCACTGGATGATTTTTGTTTCTCACACCATTCTTTATAAACTCTAGGGACTGTTATACATTAAAATCCCAAGAAATGAGTAGTTTCTGAGATACTCAAACAACCCCATCTGGCACCAATAATCATTCCACGCTCAAAGTCACTTAGATCACGCTTCTTCCTCATTCTGCTGTTTGGTCAGAACAACTGAATCTCTTGACCGAGAGCACATGTTTTAACGCCTTGAGTTGCTGCCACATGTCTAGCGGATTAGATATTTGCATTAATGAGCAGATGTACAAGTGTACCTAATAAAGTGGATACTGAGTGTGTATATTTTCAGTTATAATCTTTCAAAGCTCTTGGAAGCTAAAACCTCCCAGATACTAAAGTCTTAAATAGAAAATGACTAATAATATTCTGTTAGGTCAGGAAGAAGTGAACCCATGCAATTCTGAATCTAGTTGTCTAAAATTCTTTGTGGGGAAGTTTTGGAATCAATGATTTATGGTCAATATACAGACCACATAGGAAAGTTTGATCTGATTAAGGGGAGCCAACATGGACTTGTATTGGGTAGATAGGTTCTTATGCACGATTGATTTTTTTTTAAATAGCTTCTCCAATGGATGGGGAACTGCCTTTGGATATAATAGTCTGGAAGACACTTGATCAGTCTTCCCACAAGTGATTACCAGCTAAAAGTAGAGTTCATTCAAATGGAGGCACATCGTCAACCTGGTTAGTTGATTCGTTCATCAGTAGATGCAAAAGCCCAAGGATAATGTGTCCTTACTCAAACTGGATGGAAGTGACTTAGCTGTTCCACAAGGACAATGCTCCACAGCTTGGGCTGTATATAATTATCTGTGACTTAGTTGATATAATAAAATCTCACAGAACTGAAATTGTTCGTGACACAGAGACGGAAAGCAAACTAAGATGAAGGAATGGAATTACAAACAAACGTTGATAGATTATGTGAGTTCATGTTCAAGTTTATTTCTATTATGGGCATACATACACAGGTATAAGGGAGATTAAGTCATTGAGTGTATTTAAAGCAGAGATTGATAGATATCTGAGTAGCCAGGGCATCATAGGTTATGCTGAGAAGACGGGGAAGTGGGACTAAATAGGAGAATGGATCAGCTCATGATAAAATGGCGGAGCAGACTCGATGGGCCGAATGGCTGATTTTTGCTCCTTTGTCTTATGGTCCTATGGTCTTATGGTATAAATGCCGTGAACATTAGCTTTCTGCAGCAGTACAAACATTACAAACAAGGCAAACACAAATTAAGTATAAATTACACATTATGAGTGGACGTAGGTGTGGCAGATTGATTTCAATACAAGTAAACCTTTGAGCATCTGACTAGAAAATGCTGGTAAGACTCAGCAGGTCAGGCATCACCTGTGGAGAGGTAAAAAGAGTTCCTGTTTCAGGTCAAAGACCCTTGCCTCTTCCATGTGGCTTTTAAAATTGGACCAAAATAGATTACTTGAGTATTATATAAAGTAAAAATAGCAGAGGACTATGTAGGTTTAAGATGCCAGCAATGCAATGCTGCATTCTTTCCCCACTGACTATCAATCACTTTTCCCTCTTCCCACACTACCTCTGACCATCGGCTTCTCTCCATATCCTGACTACTATTCCTGAGCACCACATGACACCAGCTCCTAACTCTCTGATCAGAAATCCTCCCACCATAACTGAGCCCTTGACTGTTTCCATCCGCACCACTCCTGCCCTTACTGATTCAAACAGCCTGCTGCACCTGCTTTGTGTTCCTTACATCCTGCCCTCTGTGTTCTGGCTCCAACCTACCAACTAGGCTGCCCAAGGGCAGAAAAACAACAGGAAATCATTGAAAGGATGCTTGCAGTTAAAATGCACAGGTCACTTGGGAAATCCCTTCTGTGTTTCCTGACAAGCGGAAGGGGGAGAAGACAGACATCAGAGATTACAGAATCAGGTTTATTATCACCGGTGTATGTCGTGAAATTTGTTCACTTAGCAGCAGCAGTTCAATGCAATACATAATATAGAAGAAAGAAAAAAACATAAACAAGTAAATAACATTATATGTATATTGAATAGATTAAACATGCAAAAAACAGAAATAATAATGTATATTAAAAAAGTGAGGTTGTGTTCAAGGGTTCCATGTCTATTTAGGAATCTGATGGCAGAGGGGAAGAAGCTGGTCCTGAATCACTTCAGGCTTCTGTACCTCCTACCTGATGGTAACAGTGAGAAAAGGGCATGCCCTGGGTGCTGGAGGTCCTTAATAATAGATGCTGCCTTTCTGAGACACTGCTCTTTGAAGGTGTCCTGGGTAATTTGTAGGCTAGTACCCAAGATGGAGCTGACTAACTTTACAACCCTCTGCACTTTTTTTGGTCCTGTGCAGAAGCACCCCCCCCCACACACACACACACACACACCAGACAATGATGCAGCCTGTCAGAGTGCTCTCCACAGTACATCTATAGAAGTTTCTGAGTGTACTTGTTGACACACCAAATCTCTTCAAACTCCTAATAAAGTATAGTAGCTGTCTTGCATTCTGCATCGATGTGTTGGGACCAGGTTAGATCCTCAGAGATCTTGACACCCAGAAACTTGAAAATGCTCACTCTCTCCACTTCTGATCCCTCTTTGAGGATTGCTATGTGTTCCTTCATCTTACCCTTCCTGAAGTCCACAATCAGCTCTTTTGTCTTACTGACATTGAGTGCCAGGTTGCTGTTGCGACACCACTCCACTAGTTGCCATATCTCGCTCCTGTACGCCCTCTCGTCACCACCTGAGATTCTACCAACAATGGTTGAATCATCATCGTATTTATAGATGGTATTTGAGCTGTGCCTAGCCACACAGTCATGGGTATAGAGAGAGTAGAGCAGTTGGCTAAGCACACATCCCTGAGGTGCACCAGTGTTGGTCGTCAGTAAGGAGGAGATATTGTCACCAATCCACACAGATCGCGGTCTTCCAGTTAGGAAGTCAAGGATAAAATTGCAGAGGGAGGTACAGAGGCCCAGGTTCTGTTGAATGTGGGTTTCAAGATCCTTTTCAAGGTCAGCACCAATTGGATCAAGTCTGCTCAAGGACAAAAGATCCACTTGTACAAAACAAGTGCTGTACCTGGCAGGAAAATCTCTGACAATTTTTGTGATGGTATTGGGTTTGCTAATGACAAATTTCTAAACTCAAGTGAAGACTTTAAGCCCTGTTGGATATAAATAGCCATGCGTACTCTCACTAAAGTAACTACTCAACCCTCAGAGACTAGTTCACCTCCCCATTTATTCTCCTTGACAGGTTTATCTGTCAATGCCCACTGTCTGAGTGATGGGTCATGTCTCCCTTCCAAAGGGAAGATACTTACAGCCAAC
This sequence comes from Mobula hypostoma, assembly GCF_963921235.1. Taxonomy (NCBI): domain Eukaryota; kingdom Metazoa; phylum Chordata; class Chondrichthyes; order Myliobatiformes; family Myliobatidae; genus Mobula; species Mobula hypostoma. Next base: position 89,448,384 of record NC_086099.1, on the reverse strand, counting down.
AAAGTAGTTCAAATACAGTTCATTTATTTTCAGTGATACACATTTAAATCCAAACAACACTCTTAAAGTGCATTAAAACTCACGGAGGATTTTTATCTTAAACATTTCCAAATTATAAACCATTTCTGAAACATAAACCATTTCCAAAGCACAGGTACAATTCCTTTAAGCTAAAAGGACATAGCAACGATGCAGATGAACGAATCGTCCGTCGCAGAAACCAAAGCCAGAGAAATGGTTCTAGTTGATCCTGAATTACTTTTGTTCTTCTTGATGTTCCTCACCCTATTCCTAATAAGCCTGAATTTATTGCATCAGCACCCACCACCGAGCACTCAAGCATGAGCAAAGCAACAGCAAAGACACAGACTTGCAGTACTCCAAAGACTACTTGTTCACCCGATATTCGACATAACACATACCACATACCACATCAGTAATTAGATCCATCTATATGCACAGATTAAGGGTGTGCACTCTAAATCAATAAGTGGGGAACAAATAGCTTGCTCATCAAGTCTGAATTCAGGCCGGATTACCCACTCTCTGTTGTCTTGTTTATGGATTGCATAGTTCCCTTTGTCAAATTCATTGGGAAGGATATGGGCATCAAGAGGAGATGATGCCAGGCAATGGGAGAACTTAGGTCAAAGCCTCCCTGTACACGTACAAGATCACCACCTTCTGTTTGGACGTATAGATGTTCTGCAGACTGATCAGTATCTCTGACCAGGTTGAGTTGGTATCATGGGCCAGAATTAACCATAAGGCAAAATGAGGCCATGCTCTTCAGCAACTGTCCTCGCCAGTCCACTGTCCGCTTCACCATCAAGTCTGACAACCTGAAAGAGCTGAGGATCTGGTTCAGAGGTGCCGAGGAAATGGGCAACGTTAATGGAAAACTGGGACTGTGGCAGCGCAGCATCCTGTCAGTTATCAGCAAAAACCTGATCAGATGTGAAGTGCTCTCGGTCTGGCTGTACATGGCAGTAGGTGTAGCCCATAACAGGGTCCTCTGTGATACAGTAAGCCAAGCAATTTTCCATCGCAAATGGGGATCCAAAATGGAACATGCCCAATGGATCATGATGCACATGATCCAAGACAGCAGGGAGCAAAGAGTACTCAACGTTGCCCTTGTCTCGATGGCCAGCTCTGTGTGTAGAAGCACCAAACTGTTCCCAAAAATAAAGCACACAAGCATCTTAAGTCACTACGTGCTGAGGCTCTACCTGTTCCTGTATGTAGTGGAGTCTAGAAATGTTCTGTTCCATTAGCCATTGCTGCACTCTTGTCCTTTGTGTTCAAGTTTGTTCAGTAAACGCCTTAGACCACAAATCTGTCTGGCAGTGATCAGCACAGAACATCCTGCAGGCATTCTGGGAGAATGATACAATGGATTTCTGTGGTGGTTTCCCAGGAAGACTATCAAAATCATCTGGCAGAATGCCTCATCACTAGAATTCTCTAACAAGCACCAAGACCTTGCTTGACTGGTGGTGAATGAGGTTCTCTTTGCCCGATTCTTCCTGCACAATTGGAGCTCTATCCCCACACATCAAAGTTGCTGGTGAACGCAGCAGGTCAGGCAGCATCTCTAGGAAGAGGTACAGTTGACGTTTCAGGCCGGGACCCAGAGATGCTGCCTGACCTGCTGCATTCACCAGCAACTTTGATGTGTGTTGCTTGAATTTCCAGCATCTGCAGAATTCCTCGTGTTGGAGTTCTATCCCCACAGCTTGCTGTTCTCGAGAGGACTCCAATGAGGAAAAGGCAAACATCCACCTCTTTATGGACTGTACCTTTGAAAAGAAAGTCTGGAAAAGGATGCAAGGCTCCTTGTTAAGGTTCATCCCGAGCAGCTATATAAAATAGGATCTATAGGCTCTTCCAGGAAAGAACTCCAAGACAAACATAGAGTGCTGCTTGGTGAAAGACACGTTTTGGTCTCCATGAAATTAGTTGTTTTTCCAGTTCAATATGATGTCCGTAAGGGAATGCGGTCAGCTGACACATCCCAGGCTGCAAGGGTACGTACTGAAGCATGCACTAAAGTTCACTGCAGCCACCACAAAGGAAGGACTCCACAAGCACTTTGCGCCACTGGACATTAAGGAGCTATGGCCCTATGTAGAAGCCTCTCAAACACTTGAAGCTGGTAACAATTGTGCTCTGTACTACAAATGTGCTGAACCAAAGTCACAATAATCATGTAGATTGAACAACATCATGATATGAACGTAAAGAAATGATGTATGGGATTTGTATTCTTGTACCTATTTTCATGAATATTTTAAAGTAAGTGTTTAATGTTCAATATACTGCAGGGCTCCTCCAGGGCAGTCCAGCCATCACAGCACATACAAAATGTGCTGTAATAAACTACAAAGTTTTCCATCAAATCATGTACCATCCTGACTTAGTCATAGACAGTCTTTTCTTTAATAGCACTGTATCAAAATAATGGACTCCTTAGCTAACAGTATCTTGGGTGTGTGTTGCAAATACAGCAATGGTATAGCATCAGATTCCCCAGGGCTGTTAAGAATGTGAAATAGATGCTAGGCTGCTGATGGTGCTGTCATTCCTTGAATGAATAAGAAAGCATATTCATTATTTTGGGTTTCGAACGGTTGAAAAATTGTCATTTCTAACAGGCCTACAAAAGAAAAACATTAGATTCTGTAGTGTATTTAATATTTCCGTAATATATAAGGAATATTGTAAATATATTGTTTAATTAAGCATTCTTTAATGTTTATATAATTCATTATGGGTTATATATAAATGTACGTGTTTGGAATATGTCATTCTGGCACCACATCATATTTGAATGCCTTACTGAAGTAAAATGAAGTAGACACATTTATCCCTAGCTCCTGTGTTTTTATTTCAATTAGTTTTGGTGTTACAAACCATATCTTGATTTTCCAGGCATAAACCCACCAGTAGCTGTCTTTATACTCAAACATTTTGAGCTGATATACCTGAGTATTAGAAGATTCAGGGCAAGTCATATGAACAGGTTAACAAGACAGAATGGTGAAAAGGGAGAACTATTGCCCCTTACTTTACTTTTTTCACTGTTTTCAACAAGAAGTTTGTGTTTAAGTGTTTTGTTTAGTTTTTATTGTTGTAATAAAGCCAAACTAATCATTAGAACTTTAAAACTGATGGAGTAAATTTGGTTGATTTGCTCTGTGCTGGTACTGGCATCATACTTAAATTATCTTCAGTAATCTTCACGTATCTATCTAACTGTATTGTTTGACCTCCGCATTGTTTCTACTTCAAGTATTATGACCATATAAAATATGATAGTTTTAATCGTAGTATCATTTCCCAAAACTTTATAACTATTATGATTACATTTTATACTATGGGCCCTTGCGTTTGCCTGACCTATATGGTTTGTGTCTCCAAAAAACATTGTGCAACATTAAGGCAGTAATTTCACCCCTAAAAACCTAAACTGCTTTGTTTCCAATATTTGCATGACATGCTTTTCGGAAAATGGAATCTGGAGACAAAAAAAAAACATGAATAAATGAGACAAGTATTAACTGCTCAGTCAACCTGTAGGGTAATGTAACAGGTGACAGCAGACACATATTGTGCATAATAGAAATTGTTCTACATAATTCATAAACCCCATCACTGAGTTGTTGTGTTCACTTTAAGAGATGGTGTATGACATAATGACGTCAGTGGAAGGTGAATGTTTTTTTGATTTGTTCAGAATAGGAAGGCTGTGACTTTTGTTAAGCACATAAAATGACTTCCGCATATTTTATTGACAGAGTCCTACAATGCATACAAACATTTAACAGGAAAATGCAAAAATACTTAGCAGATTAGTCAGCACCCGAAAGAGGAAATAGTTTGGGTCAAAAGCTTTTAATTGGAAAGAAAATGGGGACTATGTAGGAGGGAAGCGTTTGTTTGATCTTGGAATAGGTTAAAAGATCAACTTAACATGTGGGCTGGAGGGATAGTACAGTACCGTGCTGTACTGTTCTATGTTCTATAAACATGAAGGTGAATATACTAAAACAAGCCATAAGAGGACAGTCAGCCAATGTACCTGAGAGGCACGTAGTAAGAGAATGGAACTGGCTGCAAGTCAGAGTACAGGCAGCAAGATTCAGTTTTGAGCTGAGTAATGAGGATGGAAGATACGAGTTTATCCAAGAAAACTTAGGAGTGGTTGAGGAGAGATTTAAAAATCAGATGGGCTGAAGCAGGAATGTAAACATCAGAAATTGGAGAGTGGGGAGTTATAGCACACTGGATCACTGGGCCTTGGCCGTTTCAAACCATTCCCATTCCTCTATGGAATAATATTCCTGGTGATCTTTTCCACACTGTGGTAATTATTTCGACGTGTGTTGAAAACTGATGCATGGAGCCTGGATAATGTCCTGGTATGTAAATTTACATGAATAAATTCTCAACTCTCTGCACATGGTAACCTAATGGCTAAGGTATATCTCAAAATCAACATAAGCAGAGACCAACATATTCAATAAAAGTATCATTTGAATTATTTTCTTGTCAGATCCTCTCCCCATGGTTACAGATAATTAGAAACTTCACCCATTCTTTTTAGCTGTTAATACTACATTATCTCAATGATTTTATCAGGAGTGTAAACAATTGCTTTGACTTTCCACAGTGACTCTCTAAACAAATACTTGCCATCCTAGGTAAAAATACGTGACTTACAATATAGACATAAACATGAGAAATTCTGCAGATGCTGGAATTCCAGAGCAACACACACAAAATGCTGGAGGAACTCGGCAGGTCAGGCAGCATCTATGCAAGTGAGTAAACATGGACAGACTTGAGTGGAGCACCAACACAGAGGCTGTGTATAAGAAGGGCCACCCTTACTTCCTGAGGAGACTGAGGTCCTCTGGAGTATGCAGGCCTCTCCTTCACATGTTCTACCAGTCTGTTGTCATCAGTACAATCTTCTATGCGGTGGTGTCCTGGGGCAATGGCCTCAACATGGGTGATGCCAATAGGCTCAATGAACCGATTAGAAGGGCTGATTCTGTTATAGGAGTCAAACTGGACACACTGGAGACTGTGGTAGAATAAAGGACTCTATGGAAAATGCTGGCAATCTGGACAATGTTTCTCACCCTCCGCATGCCATCTTGGCTGAACAAAAGGGAACTTTTAGTAATAGACTAAGACAACTGTGCTGCTCCAAGGAGTGCTACATGAGGTCACTTTTATCCTCGGCCTTTAAGCTCTATAATGAGTCAACCTACAGCCGGGGAAATGATGACCCCCTCCTGTCAGACTGTTTGAGGTAACTTATTTTTTATTCTTTCTTACTTCTCATCTAATATTTGTATATCTGTGCACATGTAATGCTACTGTGACACTGTAATTTCCTTTGGAATGAATAAAGTATCTATCTATCTATCTGTGTATCTAAACAGTCAATGTTTTGGGACATCTGTACATATGTACAAAATCCAATAAATATTATTAAGTTCAAATAACCACACACCATTATCTGATAAGAACACAGACTGCCAGTTTACCTGTTGCAGGCCGTGTATGAAAGTCGCTTTGGAAATTAACGAGCAATCACATCCACTGATACTTGTGCAAAGAAACTCTGTCAAATAATGTAATATCCACTGCTGGGTGGTGGGGTTGAGGTACATCTCTACCAAAGGAGGTGTAAGGCACTCTTACCCATTGCTAGCCTGCAAGTCACCCTTGGGACAAGTTGTGGCACCTGTTTAGCTCCCTCTCCCCCAATCAAAGACACGTAAAACCATGGGAGCAGGTGGTGGATGGCTATATGAGCAGCTGGGGCATACCACAAGTCCTGGTTATGCGACCACTGACACCAGGCAGACAGTCTCTGAAGAATATTGATAATGGCTGGGCTCACCTGACTTGTAAAGGCACTGCCCAGAAGAAGACAATCACAAACCACTTCTGTAGAAAAATTTGCCAAGAACAGTCATGGTCATGAGACCATGATCACCCACATCATATGACATGGCACATGATGTTGATGATCACATGGAATATCCACTGATACTTCAGCTCATCAAAACCAGCAACCACTTGTGGTTCATTGTGATTCTGTGCAATTTTAACTAGGCAGGGGAAGACAGGAAATGCTTCTGTTAATTGGTCCTCATCAACGCCATTCATTACAATACCGTGGTGTATGGTTACTATATAGAGTAATTTTGTGCATTTTCCTAATGATAGACCAAATTAGTATATGCACATCCTTAAAAATGGAACCCATTCATAACCCAGGAATGGCCTCTACTCATTATCCATCCCTGAACTATTTTTCTTTTCTTAGGAGAAGTACCTTATGCAACTAAAGTGTTCTGGTTCACACCCAAGACTTAAGCTTCGCCATAAGAGCCCTAGATTATGAATGATTGCTGGTACTGTTAACGAAATTGGGTGACATAATGGTAAATGTCTTTCAGCACCCCTAATAGAGAAGAGGTTTCAGCAGGCCTGCCATAGAAGCGAATGTACTACCAGCAATCTGGTGACACCAATGGGAGGTGACTCCAAGCTATCAGTCTATAGCCTGACCGGGAATGTTTGAAAAGATTTCAATGGTCAGTCCACCATTCAGCTATAAATGCTAAAAACAATCCCAATCTAGAAGTTAAAAGAGCCATAGTTCAGTCCCTCCCCACCTACATCCGCGATACATCCCACGCCCTCCACCTCTTCAATAACTTCCAGTTCCCCGGTCCCAGCCGCTTCATTTTTACTATGGATGTCCAATCCTTATACAACTCCATTCCCTATCAAGAAGGCCTCAAAGTCCTCCGCTACTTCCTGGATAATAGACCTCACCAGTTCACCACCACCACTACCTTCCTCCGGTTGGCGGAACTGGTTCTCACACTTAATAACTTCTCTTTTGGATCTTCCCACTTTCTTCAGACTAAGGGTGTAGCTATGGGAACTCGCATGGGACCCAGCTATGCCTGCCTCTTCATTGGTTATGTGGAACAGTCTGTGCTCCAAACCTATTCTGATACTGCCCTCCAACTTTTCCTTTGGTACATTGACGACTACATTGGTGCTGCTTCCTGCACCCAGGCTGAGCTCGTCAATTTCACCGACTTTACTTCTAACTTCCACCCAGCCCTCAAATTCACTTGGTCTATCCCTGACACTTCTCTCCCCTTTCTCGATGTCTCGGTCTCCATCTCTGGAGACAGACTGTCCACTGACATCTTCTACAAGCCCACTGACTCTCATAACTACCTCGACTATACCTCTTCCCACCCTGCCACATGCAAAAATGCCATTCCCTATTCCCAGTTCCTCCGTCTCCACCGCATCTGCTCCCAGGATGAGGCTTTCCGTTCCAGGACATCTCAAATGTCCTCTTTCTTTAAGGATCGTGGTTTCCCTTCTACGGTGATCAATGATGCCCTCACCCGCATCTCCTCCATTTCTTGCACTTCGGCCCTCACCCCATCTTCCTGCCACCACAACAGGGACAGAGTTCCCCTTGTCCTCACCTACCACCCCACCAGCCTCCGGATCCAGCACATTATCCTCCGCAACTTCCGTCACCTTCAACAGGACCCCACCACTAAGCACATCTTTCCCTCTCCACCCCTCTCTGCTTTCTGCAGGGATTGATCCCTCCGCGACTCACTTATCTGCACGTCCATCCCCACGGATCTCCCACCCGGCACTTATCCCTGTAAGCGTAAGCGCTACACCTGTCCCTACACCTCCTCTCTTGCCACCATTCAGGGCCCCAAACAGACCTTCCAGGTGAGGCAACACTTCACTTGCGAACCTGTTGGGGTCATCTATTGCATCCGGTGCTCCCGGTGCGGCCTCCTCTACATCGGTGAAACCCGACACAGATTAGGGGACCGCTTCGTCAAGCACCTCCACTCCGTCTGCCACAACAGACAGGATCTCCCGGTAGCCACCCACTTCAACTCTGCTTCCCATTCCCATTCAGGTAAGTCTATACATGGCCAACTCTACTGCCATGATGAGGCTAAACTCAGGTTGGAGGAGCAACACCTCATATACCATCTAGGTAGTCTCCAGCCCCTTGGTATGAACATAGAATTGGTCAACTTCCGGTAATTCCCTCCCCCTCCATTCCTCTTCCCTATTTCACATCACCTCCCTCATAGTTCTGCCTCCTTCTACTACTGCGCATTGTTCTCCTGCCAATCACCTCCCTGCTTCCCCTCCCCCACCCCTTTGTCTTTCAAATTACCGTTTTTTTCAACTACCAGCATTCTTCAAACCCTCCCCAAAGTCCTTCCTTCAGTCCTGACGAAGGGTTTCAGCCCGAAATGTTGACTAATCTTTTCAACTGATGCTGACTGACCTGCTGAGTTCCTCCAGCGCATTGTGAGTGTTCCTTTGACAACAGCATCTGCAGAGTATTTTGAGTTAAAAGAGCAAACCAACACTGAAGGTGTTCCATTTATCCAGCATTTTACACCCACTGATCCTGTTAATGACTCCTGTTTAAACAAATTATTTTTAATACATTTTGGACACTGTATTAAATAATATTCTGACTGACAGGTCATTCGTTCTCCGTGTTCGTAGTTAAAATGCAAGGGGGATGAATTTCTACTCATTCCTTTCTCATTCTAAAGTAGGAGAAGTTATTGGGGAGTTTCTATTAACAATGGGAGGCTTCACTTCACAGTCGAGCCATTGTTTCCTACCATGCTAAATTGACATGCCTTGACGAAATATCATTGCCATTTTCTTTGCAATATGTCTGCTGATCCATTTAGTGATGGTTATGTGTGGAATTCACAAGAAACCCATCCACATCTCAGAACCGACTTCCTCAATTGAAACTGAAGGTGACTGGAAGAGAATTGCAACGTGGCTCATCTGGTGACACAGCAGGATCCCAACCACGGAAGCAGACTTGATCAGCTAATCCCCATACACAAGCCGGTTGAATAATCCACTATTAACCTTTAATGGCCTCGTGTAAATTCTTCCTGCGTATTGAACAATACTAGGAACAGCCTGTTTGTTTACTGGCATAAATAAATTGGAAAGCATGCAAGCGTGATATTAGATTTGAATCCATTTGCAGATTTGTTTTCTTGTTAGAGGCTGGGGAGCTATTTTTTATCTGTGCCTGTCAGAAATTGCACACAATAGATAAAGTAGGTTAACAAGCAGCAAAGATGATCATATCAGAATACAAGAGTTTTCAAAGAGAAATGGTGATTAAATTGATTCAATCCGATTTTTCCTATTACCCTTCCACCTTTCTCCATTGTTCTGAGCACACATGCAGAGAAATTTAATAAGAAAGCCTCAGTCTGACAAATGTCCTACCAAGACTTGTAAATCAACAGCTATCTTGGCCACCCCATTCAAGGCCTGTCTGCTGTCATCAGCAGTTTTAATTTGTATTGATTTTTCAAATGAAAAGACAAATGGAGTGAAAACAGAGCAGACTGCCCACCTGTTTTGTACTTAATGCAAAAGTCAGGGTCTATTCTGTGTACTGAGCTATAATCACAAGCATAAAGTGCTGATTAATGAGGTTAGGGGCTGTTTTCCCTTCTCCACATTCTAAAAAGTGGCCCACATTTTTGGCACACTGTTGTTGGAAAATCTCTGGCTTGTCTACCATTCTCAACCTGTTCAATGAAAGTGTCACATTGGAAAATTAACCTTATTCTAATTAAAGATTAATCTTAAACTTTCTGTTGATCACTTCCATGAGCTTTTCCAACCTGTAGCATCATTCCACCATATTCCCTTTCAATCTTTTCTTGTTATGACATCCCTTCAAAGCATTGATTACTTTCCCCCTCTTCTCTTGTTAATCTTGCTATCCCCTCCTTTTACTCCCTCACGGTCTCCATTCTTCCTTCCGCTCATCACTTATACCTCAGTTTCCTTCCTCTTAATCCTCCCATTTTTTTTATATATCTCCTCCACACACAACTCTGATGGAAGGTCATTTAACCTGAAATGGTTGTCTTCTGTCTTCAGAGAAGCTTCCTGATGTGCAGACTATTTCCAGCATTTTTTAAAATTCCGAGTTCCAGATTTAGATGAGAAATAATACCTAAACTATAGGCTATTTGGCAAAGAATATCCTTTAACTCACTGCTGCTATGACACCTGGTACCTCTGCAATATAGTTCCGGACTCCTTGCACCTTTTCCATTATAACTGCTGTTTCATTATAAGGCCCAGGTTGTTCTAAGGCCTTTCTATTTACAGACCTACTTGTCTTCTCATAGACTAGGTGTTTTAGGGAGTTGAATACTCAGGTTTCTTGTCCTTCTCTTCTGCATTCGGTAAGGAATTTGGCAGCTTCTTTGTGGAGGAGCCCAAGAAATCTGGCACAGAACATGGTGAAGAGACTTGGCATAGTGAACGAGCAAGAATTAAGCAAAACTTGTGTTTTGATAGAGAGCAGGAGATGGCAGGTGTTGAAATTTGGTGCAGAGTTTCCAAATTTCCAAAACATCAATAACTCCACCTCCCCCCACCTCACAGATGGTGCACGACTTGCTGAGTTCCTCCAGCAGATTATTTAATGCTGTTTTGATGATATTTGCACCTCTGCTGTCTGTTCAAATGTGCCAATATGAGGCATAGACCAGACGAAAAAAATTCCTTTCTCTGTGTAGGCGTTGTGAAGAGTGTTTTCTATAAAGGATGTATTACCTCTTGGGGTAAACAGAATACTGCATTTTACCAATCCATGACTGCAAACCTGTGATAGAGACGTAGAGATTTAAATCTGACATCCACTGTTCCTTAAAATATGCCAACCAAGAGCATTCCTAATGGTCCCCTTCCTCAACTTATTTACTCTCTCTCACATGCTTCATCAATTCCCCCAAAAACCACCAGGTTATTTTCAGCCGCCAGTCAATCTGCACTGTGTCCTTGGGATAGAGGTGGAATCCAAAGCATCCCAACTATCGCAGGGACAATGTACAAACTCCACACAGACAGCAAGATCAAGATCAGGATGGGGCATGAGTATCTGAAGCAGTGTGCGGCAATCCCACACTACATCACAACACCACCTAAACTGCATGTTATTTTGTTATTATATGCGTATATTAATAGTAAGATGACAAAACAATACATGATAACACTGCGCAGCAAATTTGTTGCTTCCTCAGAAATTTCTTTTGTTATAACCATAAAACAATTACAGCATGGAAACAGGCCATCTCAGCCCTTCTAGTCCGTGCCGAACTCTTACTCTCACCTAGTCCCACCGACCTGCACTCAGCCCATAACCCTCCATTCCTTTCCTGTCCATATAGCTGTCCAGTTTAACTTTAAATGACAACATCGAACCTGCCTCAACCACTTCTGCTGGAAGCTCGTTCCACACAGCTACCACTCTCTGAGTAAAGAAGTTCCCTCTCATGTTACCCCTAAACTCTTGCCCTTTAACTCTCAACTCATGTCCTCTTGTTTGAATCTCCCCCACTCTCAATGGAAAAACCCTATCCACGTCAACTCTATCTATCCCCCTCATAATTTTAAATACTTCTATCAAGCCCCCCCTCAATCTTCTACGCTCCGAAGAATAAAGACCCAACTTGTTCAACCTTTCTCTGTAACTTAGGAGATGAAACCCAGGTAACATTCTAGTAAATAATTGTTATGATAGACTGGTTGAAGCTGAACACAAATATAATTTCAGACTACTTAAATTATGTCAGAATTTGAAGAAACAAGAAATTAACTTTTATTGAATATAATGTGTTTAATTGCATAACAGTGCTGATGCTTTGCGATAGTTCAACTAAGCTAAAAATGTTTTGTTGATGATTTTCATTTGTACTCAGTGCCTGAGGCTTCTCACTTAAATGTCCAACAATAATTGGCCAGCGTTGAGGGTCTCCAGTTGCCCTGATACCGTTTCTCCATGACCACAATGTCCTGGTGAATCCTTTCCCCACGCTTGTCACTGACAGCACCAAGGTTTGCAGGGAAGAAGTCTAACTGGGAATGCAGATAATGAATCTTTAGTGGCATGTTGCACTCTGTGGTTTAGTATGCTTCAAGCATGTTGTTAACCAGCTGCATGATGTTTGTTGCTCTGTAGTTGCCAAAAAAACTTTCAACAACATCCTTGAAACCCTTCCATGTAATTTTCTTCGGTTCCTCTAGAAGTTCTTCGAATTGCCTGCCATTGGTGACCTTTTTGATTTGTGGGCCAACAAAAGTGCCTTACTTAATCTTGGCATCAGTTACTCTGACTTGAATTATGAATTGAAATAACAAACATAGGCGATTTCAAATAATGGTGCGTGATATGTTAACTTCATGGTGACTTTCATGAATGGCAGACCAAAATTCTTAAGCCACACCGAAAGTATTCACGAAGCAAAATCTTCGTTGTCGAGTGTAAGTTATATTGTTTTATTTATTTATTTAGAGATACAGAGTGGATCAGGTCCCTTCGACCTAATGAGCCTTGCTGCCCAGCAACCCACCTATACCGAACTCTAGTCTAATCATAGGGCAATTTACAATAATCAAATAACTGACTAACTGGTACACCTTTGAACTGAGGCAGGAAACTGATGTACCTAGAGGAACCCCCTGCAGTCACGGGGAGAATGTACAAGCACCTTATAAGTAGTGCCAGTATTAAACTCCAAACTCCGGCACCCTGAGCTGAAATAACATCTCACTAACCATGGCATCCCTACTGTTTTGTTAATTATTTTACCTTTCTTTCTGGTTTTACTCGATTGCGATCAATATTTCATATTTTTTGTAACTTTTTGAATACTGTTCATGAGAGAAAAATAAGACAAATTCCAAAGCAAGCCTTTTTGACAAACTATCAGTGGATTTACTCAGAGAATCTGAATCCTATTCTTACAACAGGTAACCTAGCAACGTTTTCCAAGAATTTACTCAAAACTATACAAATATTGACCTGGATTCATTATCAAATTTGAAAAGATAATTTACTTTTGTGGGTCCAGACTTTCAAGAGGAACAATTGCCAGCATTGTCACACCTAGTTTTTCCATCTCTTTTTGTTGCTAATCCTATTTAGATGAAAACACCTTACACTAGGGAGTAATTGTTGAAAAGTTCAACAACATAGACCAGGAACTTGTAATAAATCATTCATTAAGGACAATCTCAGAAACTTCCTTCCTACTTGCAGGTAGCTAATTAGTGCTGCACTTGCTACAATCTATTCCCTAAAGAATTATTAATTGAAAATTCCTTTTTGCACTGGGAAGAGCTAAGGAACTGACCACATCAGAGCTTAAGGGGTTGCATGAGGAGTAAAATTAGTTCAGCTATTTCAATTGGCAGCCCATATTTTATCCTTTCCATGGATGAGTAGATGAGACCGAAAAACTAGATGTGCAGGTGATGCACTATCAATTACTCCAAAAAACTGGAAGTAGAGTAAGTACTGAAAGGCTTTTATTAACAGTAAATGGACCAACGTCCATGCTGAGTATCTGCCCTGGACTGAAGGAGGAGCAGTGACACAATCACCTTTATTCAGGGGTCTGTGGGAGGAGCCACAGGAGCAGTCAGAAGAGGGGACAGGTAACCTAGTTACAACGTATATACATGGTTTACCACAGCAGGTAAAAAAAATCTGTGTCCAAGAGGTGAAGATTATCAGCACCAACAATGAGAGTTTGGCAACTACACTCGTAGAAATAATGTTGCATGAGGTAGTTACAAGAGTGTATCCGTTGAACATACCAGGTCACCAACCTAAAGCATAGTTGGTATACATGTGCCACATCTGCCAGACACGTTCAGCATTCAATATAACATCTGGAAGTGCTTGCCATATCTGAGTCTGCGGAAAACCAACAAGAGGAAGCAACCTAACTTTTAAGAGTTATTTAGATAAAGGTATCACCGAGGAAGCTGCCACACATTTTCCTTCTCCACCTGAGGAGGAGATGGCCAGCTGCAGACTCTAGCCTGCTAGACTTGTGTACCCCTTATTCCAGGAGCACCAGATGGAAGAAGTCATACATACCATGCAAGAGCACATGAAGGATCTGCTAAAATAGACCTGAGTTCTACCTTGGAATCAGTAAATACTATCAGAAGTTTGAAGTCACTTTCGGTGCTGGGAAAGTGGTGAATAGAGTGACCAATAAAAGTTTGGAGAGGAGGATTGGTGGAGGCAGGATGTCCCTTACATCGCGGAATATTGTTTCATTTTCCTAAAATGCATCATTGCTCTTGGGTATCCATCTGGGTTTGTGGGTAGGAGGCATGCCATTGGGGATTGCATGCTCTGACTTCTGTGCACCTTGTCCACACAGCCATCTGAAGAGTCTCCCTGAGTGAACAAAGTCATGCTGTTCTGTTAGAAATGCTTAAAAATGGTAAGTTTGATAGCCCCTGGCACTATCATCGTTATCGTCAAAATCACATTAGTGCCCTCATTCCAGGAAATTGCACAATATTACTGTCAGTTTTATGAAAACATATTCCTGGTACAGAACCTCACTCTTTGGGACAGATACCCTGAAATTATGTCAATGGCTTTTTCTGCAACAAACAGAAATATTAGACATCTATTTAAAGCACTTTTAACTAATAAAATTGGCACTTTATAGAGCATGCCGAGATTAAGCTAACACTGTCGTGCGTTTATCCAACCACATACATCCACAGCAGAGGAGACTCCATATCAAATAGATTAATAAAGTTTGCTACTTGTAAATCCCATCAAGCCCTTGCAAGTCTGGCGGACCTGCGTTCGAAGAGAGTGATATTTATGGCCCACTGCCCTAAATGGGGGAACGGGTTACAACTGTATTGGATCAGGGACAGCAGCATGGCACAGCTAATTGAGCTGCTGATTCCCATTCTCAACAACCTGCGTCAAATCTGGACCGTGATGAGTCTGCACGTCCTCCCTTTGACTGTGTGGTTTTCCTTCAGCTGCTCCAGTTTCCTCCCAGGCCTCCAAAGCATGCTGATTGTAGGTTAATTAACCACTGTAAACTGCTCTTCATCTGTAGGTGAGTGCTAGAACGTGGTCTGAGGTAGGTCGATGTGGGGAAAATGAAGCGTGCTTAGGGTCACATTAGTATAAAACTGGGTGGTGATGATTGGCATAATCAGTGAGTTTAAGCCTGTTTCAATGCTGCATCTCTCTTTGACAATGGCAATAGAGATTCATTGGCTCTATAATTCAATGGTTGTAACCACTGATTGATTCAGTGGTGAAAATAAAGAAAGGAAAGTATCAAAATACAAATTGTTATGCTAATTTGAGGTAACCTAAAGCATAACAACCAAGATGACTTCCCTTTATGAAGATAGGCCAAGATGGCTGAGCCAGCAGGTGCCTGTTTTATATAGGGACTGATTTACCAAGCAGCTGCTCTGATTGTATTATGATCTGATCACTTCACTTTAATCATTTTTAGGGCTTTAATGAGCCAAACAAACATGGGGTGTACACATTTTCTTACCCAGGCCTGAGATTTCGGTGTCTGCCAACCTGGGTCACTTAAACCCAATGTGCAATGAGTAATCAGCACCAGGCACCACGTCTAATTTCATTGACATGTTTCATCATATTCTGCCAGCTTTGCCAATATGTTTCAGACTTGTGCATTTTCCAGCAGAACCTGTGCATTTATGATTCACATGAAAACAGTATTCCTAGCAAATTCTAGCATGGCCTGGACACCCAAGCAACACGCCTACAGCTCAGGTAATCAATCCAAATGAAAAATAATTATTTGGCATCAATCTGCTGCCGTGTTCAAAAAGAATTGGTTGTGGAACTTCATAATCTGTGAAAAGTTGAGCAAGAAATGAGCAGAGAAATGAAGGAGAGTCCAACAGATACATTCCTGTCATCGGTGATGGAGTGATCAGACAGCAGTCAATCTGTAAAGCCTGTATCTGCAGATGAAGTGCATTGATTGTTTTTTTTTGTACAGAGGGAAAGTGGCAATTGAATTGATTCACTTCCATCCTCATTTGCTCTTATCCTCCTGAGGTTTAGCTTATCAAGATGGAATGAAATACTATTTTTGCCTCAACTTTTTCTCTTATGTGAAGAATCTGAATATTATTTTGACAATTCAACTCAATATTACATGGAGCTTATAAAGATTTTTGTTCTTTAGAGCTTTAGTTCTAATTGCAATTGAGAAAATTATATTTTTCAGTAAACAAATTACAAGGTAATTATATAGGATTATTCAGAATTGAGAGCTATATTTTTCTCTGGATTTAATCTGAATAACAGCACAACCATAAATTGGTAGGGAGCTTTCCTTGTTCCTTGAAAGGACAACAATTTGTGGAAGTTTTTTTTGGTGGAGACTAAGATTTATCCATTGGACAATAAATTGTTCCCTGGGAAGTGAGAGTGTGATATTTGACTGACTGTAAGCAATGAAATTTCAAATAAATTCTTCCAGTCTCTCATTGAGATTGATGAAAGCTCCATTAAAATGCCAAAACCAGCTGTTTTCAGCATTTCCTTTGGTTTTTCTAACTGTTGAGAATGCTGAACACATTGCCACCGCAGTGGTTTCTCCTCTTTTACAGGATACGTTATTTACAAGAAGATGAAGCAACCTTAAAGCAACCTAACATCTACTCATGTGGAAATATTCCACTGGGCTATCAATGTCTTCCTGATCAAAGAGCAGCAATTTTCTTGACATCTCTCTGGCACTTCTCAATAAAAAGCAGAGTATTGACCATCTGCCAATCAATTCCTCATTTTTTTCCATTCGCAAATGTCCAGTATTTGCTTTGCCCTTGTTTTCTAGAACATTCCGTGTCCAGTTCTTCTGCTATTCTCTGCTATGTTTATAGCTGGTAAGATGCTGTGCACCGAGACACAGCCAACCAAAGGTGTTTTTGTCTTTTTTAAACCCTGTTTACGATCACAAGGCACTGCTGGACATTAAGTACTTAAAGTACTGAAGGTCTACCCCATCAGTAAGTTGTTTATTGGTGGAAGAGCTGGACTTGGTGCAGACCACATTGCTGCCTGCTACTGAAAGCCATTGGTGTTGATACACAAAGTTGGTGAGTGATTGACCCTGTTGGACATTGGTAATGTAAAATACTGCAAGCCTAGTTCACTGGTTTATTGAGAAGACCGACAGCAGGGAAGCTGCGTGACCTCGGCTGCAGCGAGAACGAGGCTCCATGTTACATGTTGGCCGGTTGCAGCAGACCAGGAGGGGAGATGCTGGATGTGGTGTGGTGCAGTGTCCACGCTCGATTGGGGCTGGCCTCTCCCATTGGTGCTGCTCTCCAGTGTTTGCTCTGTGAAAGACAAGCTTGAATTTGCATGCATGTGTGCATGCACACCTTCATCTGTGAACTGTTGAGAACTGCTGGTTCTGGCCGACAACACCCATGCACCACCAATTTACAGGATATGTCACTCAGAGACTTGGGCTATATATTTATTTGTGTGACACTGTATCTTAAATGCACTATATGTGCCCTTTTCTGTGTATTACTGTTGGTACTATGTGTCGTATCTTGGCCCCAGAGGAACGCTCTTTCTTTTGTTTGGCTGTATTCATTGATATTCATGTATGGTTGAACGATAATTAAACTTGAACTTGAACAGCTGTTGCATGAAGTAAGGACACCACTTCAAGCAAAAAGCAAAGGCCTCCCTCTCTCTGAAAGGATACTCCCATTCCGTTCTAACCAATCAGTGGCGCCCCTGCATTTTGTAATATTGTCCTAGGAAAGTAGACAGACATTAGAAATGCACGGAAGTTTAAAATCAAAGGAGCAACAGCATTTCAGTGTAGATATCCCTCAAGAATACACTTAAAGCACTTCAGTCAAACCTTTCAGACAACTTTAATGCAGAGAATTTTAGAGCCTTCAATAAAAGTGTCACCCATTCACTTATTTTCAATCCAGGAACCCCAGAGCCAGCAAACAATTCTTCAGCAGAATTTATGCTTTCTGTATTTTTGCTCCAAGGCCTTTTAATCAGGCTCTGTCTTTAAAGTCTGATGGATGACTGAATTTGTTCTGTCATTTGGGAATACTAAAACTGCATATCGCCACATATTTCCCACATTTTGCCAACATGAAATCTCACAGTGCAATTCCTTCCTATGTTACTACTAACAGCTCAATATCAGGCAGCATCTAGCAGGAAAATACTGTAGAATCTAGCAATCAGTAAGGATGTGTTGAAATAAATGAAAGGATTGAATGAGCTGCCAGCACCAGTGGTGTATGTGAGTTCTATTTCAATATTTAAGAGAAGTTTGGATACTTACATGAATGGTAGGAGTATGGAGGGCTATGGTCCTGATGCAGGTCGATGGGAGTTTAAATGGTTTGGCCAGACTAGATGGGCCAAAGGGCCTGTTTCTGTGCTGTACTTTTCTATGACTTTATGACTCAAAGATTCAAAGTACACTTATTATCAAAGAATGTATAAACTATGCACCTTGAGATTTGTTTGCTAAGAGGCAGCCACAAAGCAAGAAACCCGAAAACCCAATTAAAAAAAAGAAAGACCTTAACTAACTGCGCAGAGGAAGTGGGAAAAAAGCATACACGTCATGAAAACAATAGAAGCAAATGACAGCATTCCGAACCGGATAGAATCCTTAATCACAGCAGCTGGAGTAGGCTGAAGCCTCGATCTCAGTTTATGATATTAGCGGGGCAAAAATGCTGCGAAACTCACAGAGACAGCAACCAGGACAGTTCACAGTCTTGGCCTCACGGAGAGAGGAATGAACATCAGGAGAGAGCAAGGGAAATCAGCCCAAACCTCGTCTCCGGTTCTGAGATTCGGGCTTTCCAGTCTATCTGGATTGGCATTTATCTTGTCCAAGCACTGGGTGGTGCCTCACTCTAGGACCCGGACCCTGGTGCAGCGACACATTTGCGCCGCACAACCCGACGCTGTACTCGATCTCACCGAATTGGCTCTGCAGTTGGAGCAATCCAACCTCGTACCCGGGTTAGGAGGACGGACATCGAAACTCTTCCACATCGAGTCCTCTCTAAATCATTCACTCCAACGGCAACAGCAATACCAACTCCACCTGCGACCCCGTCTTGAACACATTGCTTTTCAGCTCTGCGATACATCAGCACAACTCATCCTTTGAATCAGCCTCGCCTCCGCTTGCTTCTTCTTTGTTTGCGTTGATAGATGGCCACAATTTACTTCTTAAAGGGTGTTATCAGTAATGTTTTTAGTTGTATGTCTTGCCTTCTGAACTACCAGTGAGCCATCTCACACCTTCAGTAGGGCCATCTTGAATATCGATCTTACAAGATTTATGTTAATGCAATGATTGAGGGTATGTAATACTTATGTAAATCTGGGGATTAGGAATCTGAGTTGATTGAGCGTGTGAGACAAAGGAACAAAAGAGAAATCGTTAAACCTTTTTGCAACTAGGATGTTAGTGTACAAGGACTTCCACTTTCTTCCTCAACGCCCAGCGTCCAACCCCCAACCTCACATCCAGTCCATTATCAACTTGATCTTATCCAAGTCATTTGGATAGGTCATTTCACTTAGAGTGTGTGATTGGATGATCATACTGATCCTGCTTATCCTGTGAAAGTTATATCATTTGCAAAGTAGCATACTGTCATTCTCTTGGAAAAGTTTAAGGCTGATCTACCTTAATTGCTGTGAAGATAACGGTCCCTTCACTTCCTGATCCCTTCCAGGCCTGATTAATTAGAATCAGATATTTGGAAGCAACACTGTGGGAGCTTCTAATCTGGCTGATACCTATGTGTTGTTCTATTGGCAGGACTTTCTGGGGATCTAGTTTAACTAACCTCAAGCATAAACCTATTAGCCTTTAACTAACATCAACCACAAGCATAAACCTATTAACCTTTAAGCTAACAGAGGTATTTCAATCCAGCTGTCTGACTACCAGAACACATGTTAAAATAATTAACTTTTTCACAGGGTTAAAATGAACTAGAAAAGTGAAAACTGAAGGCAGAGGCACATAAGGAATATTAGTAGTAATAATAAAACTCAATCGCCTTTAAAGTAGCATGATTCATCCTCAAGCTCAATGCAATGGAGCAAGATCGGTGAATTTAAGAAGACGACCAAGCAGCCTTGTGAAATAGATGACACAAAATACTCTGCAGATGCTGGGGTCAAAGCAACACTCACAACATGCTGGAGGAACTCAGCAGGTCGGGCAGCATCTGTGGAAACGATCAGTCAACAATTCGGGCCGGAACCCTTTCCTCTTCAGTCCTGATGAAGGGTTCCGGCCTGAAACGTTGGCTGATCGTTTCCACGGATGCTGCCCGACCTGCTGAGTTCCTCCAGCGTGTTGTGAAATAGATAGGTTTTGAAGATATTTGAAGGGAAGGAAGGTCAAAAGGCAAATAGATTCAAGAAGGATGCTTGAGTAGTATCTCACTAAATGAATAGTCTGCCGCAAATAAAGAGCAAATATTGTGAAATGATAAGTTTTTTAAAAACCTTGTTCAGTTCAAATTTCAATGAGTAAATTGATTGTTGGATGGCACAGATGTGGCAAAAAGCATAGCTGGCAGAAGTTTAGACAGGGCCTGCCTACGTGTTGTACAATAGAAATCTGGACAGGAGAGTATTAGAACAATTAATCTGATGGTGGCAATGGTTTTAACAGTAGATAAACTGAGTTTAGATAGATAGACAGATAGACATACTTTATTGATCCCAAGGGAAACTGGGTTTCATTACAGTTGCACCAACCAAGAACAGAGTACAAACATAGCAATACAAAACCACAAACAATCAAATAATAATATGTAATAATATGAAGGACAGATGTTTGGCTGGAATAAATTACAACTTAATCTGAGGCTCTAAATCAGGCAACGAATAATCAGTAGAGGAATTCAGAGAGTTGGAAAGAGATAGGGAGGAACTAATGATGCTTTGGTTTTTAATGTGTGTACTAATGTCACTCCTCTCTTCTGGAAAGAAGAGAGGCAGAAGAAAAGAAATTATTGGCCAATTAATCTGACCTCAGTAGTTGAAAGGTGTTGAAGTCGATTGTTAAGGATCTGCTTTTGGGGTACTTGGGGGGACATGATAAAATAGGCCATAGGTGTTTCTTTAAGACATCTTGCCTAACAAATCTGTTGGAATTCCTTGAAGAAATAATAAGCAGGATAGACAAAGGAGAATTGCTTGATGTTGTGTACTTGGATTTTCAGAAGACCTTTGAGAAGATGCCACATATGAGACAGATTAAAGAGCTGAGACCCCATGGTATCACAAGGAAGATACTAGCATGGATAAAGCAATGGCTTATTAGCAGCAGGCAAAGAGTGAGAATAAAGGGAGCTTTTCCTGGCTGGCTGCCAGTGACTAGTGGTGTTTCACAGGGGTCTGGTTGTGACTGCTTCTTTTTACATTATATATCAATGATTTAGATGAAGGATTAAATGGCTTTGTGGCTAAGTTTGCGAACGATACAAAGATAAGTGGAGGGGCAGGTAGTTTTGAGAAAGTAGAGAGGCTACAGAAGGACTTGAAAAGATTAGGAAAATAGGTAAAGAAGTGGCAGATGGGATATAGTGTCAGGAAGTGTATGGTCATGCACTTTGGTAGTAGGAATTATAGTGTGGACTACTTTCTAAGTGGAGAGAAAATTCAAAAATCTGAGGTGCCAAGAGGCCTGGGAGTCCTTGTACAGGATTCCCTAAAGGTTCATTTGCAAGTAGAGTCAGTGTTGAGGAAGGCAAATGTCATGATAGCATTCATTAGAATATAAAAGCAAGGATGTAATGTTGAGGCTTTGTAAAGAACTGGCGATGCCTCACATGGAGTATTGTGAACATTTTTGAGACCCTTACCAAAGAAAGGATGTGCTGACATTCGTGGCATCCGTTAGTCTCGCGAGACCATAGATCTGCACCTGGAAGGTTTCCAGGGCGCAGGCCTGGGCAAGGTTGTATGGAAGACCGGCAGTTACCCATGCAGCAAGTCTCCCCTCTCCATGCCACTGATGTTGTCCAAGGGAAGGGCAAGGGCCAATGCGAATTGGCACTGGTGTCGTCGCAGGAGTTACCAGAACGAGGTTGAAGGCAACGTCAGACTGCCTTAGGGACTCCAGTTCTGGATTTGTTCTCAGGGTTTACTCTCAAAATCTTTCCCCTGAGTGGGTATGGCCGCAAGGCAGCGGAGGTTTGAAATCAGAGTTTCCCTCTCTTAGTTGGACTGTCTTCCCAGGCTGATGAGCTCCATCTATCCAAAGCACTGGTTTTAAGGCCCCAGGACCCACCTTCGCCCCTTCTCCTGTCAGTAGAAACAGTTCCACCGGGCTTAGAGGCTAAGCCACACCAGAAGGCCAGGAGCTGGACTTGGTCGTCAGAGGCTATTTGAGGCGCATGCCATGAGGAGCTCTTTTAGGTGGTGGGAGATTGTCCCCACTGCCACTCCTCAGCTTGTCAACTTTAGGAACCTTAGGCTGACATTGAAGAGGGTTCAAAAGAGGTTCACGAAAATGATTCTGGAGTTGAAAGGCTTGTTATATGAGGAGTGCTTAATGGCTCTGAGCCTTTACTCACTGGAATTCAGAAGAATAAGGGGTGACCTCTGTGAAATCTATTGAAGATTGATAGGCCTTGATAGAGTGGATGTGGACAGGATGTTTCCTAAGGTGGGGGAGTGTAAGACCTGTGGTCATGGCCTCTGAATAGAGGGCCGTCCTTTTAGAATGAAGATGAGGAGGAATTTCTTTTGCCAAAAAGTGATAAGTCTGTTGAATTTGTTGCCTCAGGCAGCTATGGAGGCCAAGTCTTTAGGTATACCTGAGGCAGAGGCTGATAGATTATTGATTGGTCAGGGCATGAAGGGGCATGTTGAGAAGGCAGGAGATTGGGGCTGAGTGGGAAACTGGATCGGCCATGAAGAAATGGCAGAGCAGACTTAATGGGCCAAATGGCCTAATTATGCTTCTATATCTTATGGTCTAATATTCATTGCTATGGAGACTGTACTTGAGCAGTTGAGGATGCAGACATCTTTGTCTTGCTTTGTGATGTAATCAAAGAAGATGTATCCCTAATTTTGTAACTGAACTTGTTCTCTTGTCTATAGTTTTCCTATTATAAGAAAATTTCACAATGGAAAAAAACGTAAGTTATTAAGAGCAGCACACAAAATGCAAAGGAATTCAACTGGTCAGGCAGCATCTATGGAGGGGAATAAATAGTTGAATTTTCAGGCCAAGATTCTTCACCAGGACTAGAAAGAAAGACGGAGGGAGGGAGCCAAAATAAATAAAACGGTGGGGGTGGGGGTGGGGGATGGAAGGAGTACAAACTGGCAAGTAATAGGTGAGCACACGGTGAAAATCAGAGAGCACAAACGGGGAGCAGTGAGAGAGAGTCTCATTGAACTCCTGTTGAAGAGAAGATATTTAAACTTCTTCAGGGTATCAGTTTAATTTTATTCAAAAGAAAAGTTCACATGGGAATATCAGTTTACATTTTTATGCTCACGTCTCTGGGGCAAGACTTGGGCCCACGATCTTCTGATTGAGAGGTCACTGTGCTAAGTTCAGAGCTATAACTTATGCACATACATTGTATTCAATCACCTTAACATAATAAATTATAGAAAAGATGATGTTTTGAGTTTGTGCAGTGCATCATCCCTTGTGTTTCTCTTATCTCCTCAGGCCCAATGCTTTCAAAAGCCTCCATCCCAATTAAATGAGAAATCCTGTCCTCACATAAAGCTAATGTAATCTTCAGGGATACTCAGCTATCAGCCTCAGTTCTTGGCCTCCAATTAGGTGCCATATTTGAGTTTAATTGGAAGTGCAGTATGGATAACAACAGGGTAAATTGTCAGTTTGAAATTCAGATAGTATCAAGCACTTTGATAAATTGTATACATCCATAATCCACTTTAGTCCTTTCTTGAAATTTCACAGTAATTTTGTATCATTATGTGTGGGTATTTGTAATGTTATGAAGTTTCTTTCATATATGCTTTGCAATTTTATGATTTGGAAAGCATTACCTGGACTATTATTTATTAACATATTTTTACGTACAGTAATAGAGTAAAAAATAAAATTATTGTATAATTTTATTAGTAGTTCACAAATTTGCTTTATGTTGAATTATCTGGAAGTGTCCACACAGTGAATGACATTTTTCAATTTACCATATAAATGATTACCATGAAACATCCAAGATAAATTGCGACACTTTTGCTATTTGTTCGAAGCTGATTGATTTTGATAACTGGAAAATCAGAAGCTTTGTAAATCAGATGCGGTGACCTGCACATGCTCTTGCTGAACAAAGCTCTACCTATTGTGAAGCCCTGTAATTTCAAGGCAAATTGCTTTTCTCAAGCATTCCATTTGCTCTTACCTACCTATCCTGGTCAATAAATCTGTCTCGTCCAGAGTGGCTGGTGAGGTATTATTGCATAATCGTCACATCTACAGCAGCATAAGTTAAATATTCAATATTTGTACCAATGGAAGAAGCTTGGCTACCTCCCAGAAGTATGAAGGAAACACTAGTTTTCTTTTATAGCCACTGTTGAATCTTAATTTCACAACATTTAGCTGCCAGAGAATTAGAGTCCTCTTAATTGGTGAACATTAATAACTGTCAAATCCCCCTCTTAGGAGAAATTAACAAAGTTGATCTGTAGAGATTGGACAAGTTAAAACTGAGAGCTATGATTTCAGCTGGCCATCATTCTGAAGGAAGCCTGATGGGGAAAGACGCCCCTAAGGATTTCGATATTGGCCTCAGTTCAGTGCAAGTTCAGGAGTCAGCTAATATAAATAATGGTGATTCCACTCTGTGTATTCATCGTCCAAGAGAAATTAGAACAAAACTGTAAGGCAGAAGCAAGAAGCAAGTCTCTGGTCAACTTTGAAGAGGGATATTAAATTGATGGGAAGACCTGAGCGGAGAAGATCAGTGACAGTGCTATGGGTATACTCAGGTGTCAGCTGAAGGGTCAGGGTGACATCCTGTATTTATTGCAACACATGCTGAATGGAGTATACTCACCTTGATAGAACTCCATTGTTACTGTGAGACTTCTGAACACTCTGCTTCTGCAGTGAACATCCTGTAGCAGTAACACTGTTGTGTATTTAACTATTTATCATATACCCACTTTATATCAACTTTTTGTCATAATATTATTTTACATTCTGCATGTGATCTATGTATTGCATTTTGCTCCTTGGTCCCTGAGGAAGACTGTTTTGTTTTGCTGTATACATTGCACAGTTAAATGGCAATAAACTTGAACTATTTCTCCTGCACATGACAAGAGAATTATCTTCTTCAGCATCCCCTTGTAGATCATTCTTTTGTCCAATTGTATAAAGCCGTAACACTTCTGATTAGATCTAGATCTTCTCACTTCCAGTCTGACTAGCATGACATCAGTAATTCATTCTCTTCCCAGCAAATTCATGTCCAAGGGTATGCACTTGGCAAGCAATGGGAAGGAGCAGGCATCAGTGAGACTTGAGAGGCTGAACGGCCAATATTTTAATGAGACAAGATGAGTGTAACTGCACAAATGGGATGGTGGGCTTGCTAGTTTTATTTTCCTTAAATATCTTTACTTTTTGATTGTGGTAACAATTCGCTTGCCTTTCTTTGTATTTAAATAGCCCAGCCAATCTTTGAAAGTGCAATTGTGTTTCTGCATGGACTTCTTCATTACCTGAGCTAGTAAGATTTGTATTCTCAATCAAATCACTTGTTTTGCCTGCTTAAACAATTTCAGTCATGAGAATTCATAATTAAATGGAAGAACTATCTCCATGCAGTGTCTCCAAATAATATGTTTCTATGCAAGAACCAGCTGAGGCACAGAGACGGCAACTACCAGAAATTGAAAAGCTCAGTGTTGTGACAAATAAAAGCCTGAGATAATGATTTGCTGAAGAAGTGATCCTTAAAAACCTTCGGCAATTTGTAGACTCTCAAATAACATTTTTCTAGATAGAATGATAGGTTTAATAGGATCATTGCCCTGTGTTCCCATGCACCATAAATCCTCACGTCACATGTCAGAGCACAAGCAGCACCCAGAATATAAAATACAATTTCCCTCAGATCCATCAGAAAACGGCACCTCAACACGGGAGAGTCTGAGCCCCATCTGCTTCCTTTTGGTCAAAATAATGTTTAAAAGATCATTTGAGGATAAACTTAAAAGAAAAATATGAATATAAAACATAGCAGGGTTTTAGACCAGTGGGTTGATAGATTAAAAATAACCTGGACGAGGTCTGCTCAGTTTTATGAAAAAGTGCACGAGAGGAACAAAGGGCAGAAGCTGTCTTCAGAGATGAAAACAACATTGCTGGAAATAGTCAACAATCCATACAGTGTTTGCAAATGCAAGAATTGAATGAGTGCTTCTTTCTATGTAGTTTCAAAGTTAGCATTTAAATTCTGTGCACAAAAAGAACATTAGTTTTATAATTTTTATATTTGTATTTGCATGCAACCTGTTGATCTTATTTACAAATGTGTCAAAGTTGAAAGTTTTTTGATCAACTGTTTATTTATGGAAACTAGTATGTTTTACGTCTATGTATATTTTCCATTAGTTGATTAATGCTTATAACTTGGGTGCAAAAGTCAGCAGCTGAACCTTGGGCAATATAAGTATTTACGGAGCAATTGTTGCCATTTAATTATGGAAAAAAGCATAGCTCATCAGTGCGGAATACGTACTTATAAGCTATTTGCCCAGCTTAAGGCAGCATTGAGCATTAAGTTATTCATGTATTTAAGGAGAGGGAAGAGGTCAATTGCATCATTTGTCATTTTATCCTTCCAAGTCTGTCAATGAACTGAGCTCACTGGTCAATCAAAAGTAGAGCCTGAGGTTTCATGGACTTCTGGCTAGCTAATATATAGGACTGATCATTATTGCACTCAACACCAGATGTATCATGCTATGTTTCATAACTCCAAAATATAAAACAAGGAAAACAAGGGAGCCAGGAGATAATATGTGTACATTTGTCTTTACTTCAAGTGATGCATGCACATATCACGTGGTGGCGTGATGACATATGCCAGCTATGCACTTTTAAATACAAAGCATTATCTAAACAACAAAGAATGCTTAATCAATCAATATATTGACAATATTACTGAAACATTAAATATACAACACTGCTTAGCTACAAACTTCAATGCAATGTAGAATGCATCTCAACTTATATAGAGTAAGTACACAATACAATACAAAGCCTATATAAAGATCCATAGCACAGTGAATTTTAAATCGTCCAATTGAGGTCCAAAGATTTAATCACTGTGGAGGCTTTCTTACTCTTGTGGGATAATGTCTTTCCTGACAAGTGGGATCACTCTGCATGGTAGGTGAGACTTGTGGCTGTGAAAACAATCTCAGGTTCTGGGACCTCCTTCGGGGTGGTTGTAGCAGTTGACTCTAAGACTGCAGGAGGTGGTTCTGATAGCTCAGGCCAACTTTCTTCTCCTTTTCTCAGCTTTTCTCCCTAGTTTTTGCTTCTCCTAGTCCCGGCTTCTTCCTCTCTCTTTCTCTTCATCTTCCTGCTTTCTAGAATGTGCATCTTGATCTTAGATGCCTATAGTTCACTGAAGTATTCTCTTATTAATCCTTCTATTGTTCCTTTTACAATCTGATCTCTCCTCTTGGTGTCCTCATCCATAACATCATCTGATGAATCTCTATTTCGTATCTCCATTGACTCCTTTCTCTTTGACCTTCCATTCATCCAGTTGGGCTTCGGTCTTTGCATCTACCTTTATAAGCAGCCTTTTGTCTCTCACTTGAAGTTCATGCAAGAACCTTAAATCTTGCAGAGTAGATGGTTCTTCAGAATCACGGAAGCTGAATGCTCACAACTTTGAAGTTTGGTAAACTCTCTTTCAGCTTAAAACCAAGCCACATTTCACAAGTAACTGCCTGATTAATATATCCAAAACTTTCTCAGATATGTTGCCTAAAAAATTGTTGTAGTCAGACCACTGCTTTCATCACTTTTACTATTCCTCTGAGCAGCACGGTCTTCGTTCGTCCAACAAGAAGCATAGAAGTTGCCACGGACACATGTTTGCCTCTGTTGGGCAACAGTTCCACAGGGAGACAGTTATGGTATCATCCAGTACCTTTCTAAATTTGCTTTCAGTTGACTCTATTACAGGGGATGTGGCATGTAAATGGTGGATGTATCGCCAGTCAAGTTGTAGTTGTCTCAGCCAATCACATCCCCACAATGCCGGCCCTCCTGTTTTTACCACATACAGGCCCAATGTGGCTTGTTGGTTGTTGTCTTCCACTGTTACAAATGTCATTCCCACATGAGTTACCTTTTCTCCAGTATAAATTCTTAGTTGGGTATCTGCAAGCTTCAGTTTAGTATCTTCAAAATGCTTTCAAACTCTTTTTTGTGGAATGAGTGAAAGAGTAAAGTCAGCGTCCAATTCTATTTTTAATTAATTTGCCATTTCCTTCTGGTGTAAGCCACATTCCTTGTCTATTGTTAGTTTTTACATTGAAAATCTCAAGGCTACTCAGCCCGGCGCCACACTTATCATTGTCAGATGTTTCATCAACAGCATGCAGATTAGTTCTCGTTCTGAAACTGCAACTTGGCTTTTTATCTTTTTCTCTTCCCTGTCCAGTCCATTTATATTTGTCTGCCCACCATGCTCTTTGTATGCATCCTATTTTATGACATTTTATGCATGTTTCACCTTTAAACCTGCATTGGTCTGGTACATGTGAGTCACTGCCGCAACAGTAAAATAATTTGTGTTCGGCCAGGACAGTTTCTGTATAGATGTTGCAATTTTGTTCACTCTTACTTTCATTCCTGAATGCAACTCAATTGCATCTCTATCTGCTATTTCCATTGTACAACTATTTCAGTTGTTAGTTTAATTGTGAGTTATGCTTCAGTTAGCAGTTGTTCTTGAATGCTTTCTTGCAAGATTCCACAAATTAAACGCTGTCTTAGTGCATCATTAAGGCTATTACTGAACTGAAAATTCTCAACAATCTCTTCAATTCAGCCATCTGTGCTGAAACGGAATCCCCTTCCTTATGATTCTGCTTGTGAAATCTACAATCAATGATTGTTTTGGTTCTAAATGCTCCCACCTTACTTCCATAATTGCAGCAAAGCTCATTTCAGCTAGTTTGATTGGAGCAGTTAAATTTCTAAGCAAACTGTATGCCTTTAAATCCAATGTATTAGGCAAAATTTGTACTTGTTGCTTATTTGGCTACTCCATTTGCTTTAGAATACTACACAATCCATTCAGTATACATACTCCAGTTCTCTTTAGTGTTGTCAAATGCATCAATCTTTCCAGTGTAGGCAGCCATTTCTAGGACATAGGAGCAGAATTAGACCATTTGGCCCAGTACGTCTCCTCTGCCATTTCATCATGGCTGATCCTATATTCCTCTCAGCCACAATCTCCTGCTAACTCCCCATGTCCCTTCATGCCCTGACCAATGAAGAATCTATCAACTTATGTCTTAAATGTACATAAAGACATGGCTTCCACAACTGCCTCATGGCAAAGAATTCCACAGATTCACCACTCTCTGGCTAAAGAAATTCCTCATCATCTCCATTCTCTTACGAAGCTGCATCCTCAGGTCCGAGATTCTCCCACCATAGGAAGCATCTTCTCCACCTCCACTCTATCACAGCTTTTCAACATTTGTTAAATTTCAATGAGGTCACCCCTCATTCTTCTGAATTCTAGTGAATGCCGGCCCAGAGCCATCAAACGCTGTTCATACAAACCATTCAATCCTGGAATATTTTTTTGTGAACCTCCTTTGAACCTTCTCCAGTTTCAGCACATCCTTTCTAAGGGGCCCAAACCTGCTCACCATACTCCAAGTGAGGCCTCACCAGTACTTTATAAAGTTTCAATATTAAATCCATGCTTTTATATTCTAGTTCACTTGATATGAATTCTAACATTGCATTTGCCCTCCTCACCACAGATTCAACCTGCATATTAACCTTTAGGGAATCCTGTACAAGGATTCCCCAGTCCCTTTGTACCTCAGTTTTTTCGTATTTTCTCTCCATTCAGGAAATGGTCAACTCTTTAATTTCTTCTACCAAAGTGCATGGCCGTACACTTCCTGACACTGTATTCATATACCTTCATATCATCTGCAAACTTCACAACAAGGCCATCAATTTCATCATCCATCATTGACATAGACCATAACAAGAACCGATCCCAACACAGACACCTGTGGAATACCACTAGTCACAGGCAGCCAACCAGAAAAGGCTCCTTTTGTTCCCACTCTTTGCTTCCTGCCAATCAGCTACTGCTTTATCCATGCTAAAAATCTTCCCTGTCGTATCATAGGGTCGTAGCTTGTGTGGCACCTTGTCAAAGGCTTTCTGAAAATCCAAGTACATAACATCAAGTTATTCTCCTTTGTCTATTCTGTTTGTTGTTTCTTCACAGAACTCCAACAGCTTTGTCAGGCAAGATTTTCCCTTGAGGAGACCATGCTGACTATGGCCTATTTTATTATGTGCTTCCAAGTACCCTGAGATCTCATCCTTAATAATTGACTCCAACATCTTCCCAACCACTGAGGTCAGGCTAACTGGCCTATAGTTTCCTTACTTCGGCTTCTCTCCCTTCTTGAAGAATGGAGTAGCATTTGCAATTTTCCAGTCTTCCAGAACCATTCCAGAATCTAGTGATTCTTGAAAGATCAATACTAATGCTTCCATGATCTCTTTGGCCATCCCTTTCAGAATTCTGTGGTGTATGCCATCTGATCCAGTTGACTTACCTACTTCAGACCTTTCAGTTTCCAAAGAACCTTCTTTCTAGTAATGGTTACTTCACCCACATCCTGACCCTTGACACCCGGTATTCTGTTTTCTGCTTCTCTTTTGCACAATTTTCTTTCCTTTTGCAAAGGAAATATGCTGTGCTTTTTTGTTAATTCATTGTTTCTCACTGCACTTTTTTCAAAAACTTATCCATCTTGCTCCACTTCAACAGGTTGGTTGCCTTCTGAGCTTTGTTTAAAACTTTTTTGTCGTCACCATTATGTTTTTTAACTGCAGAACGTAACAACTAATTGACAGGAAAACTCATGAACATTTGTTTTTACTTTAAGTGATGCGTGCACATATCACATGGTAGTGTGATAACGTATGCCGTTTATCTACTTTTACATAAAACCCGCAATATATTATGTAAACAACAAAGAATGCTTAAACAAACAATAAATTTACAAGATTACCCAAATATTACTGAAATTTTCAATACACAACATATGACACAGCAAATGTTGATTCTAAAATCATATTTTAGTAAATTTTTCATTCCATCAGATTTATTAGCAGTCACAATTTCATTAACAAGACGGCAAATGTAGAGTTACGCTGCACACAGTTTACAATTCAGGTTCCAGGCTGAAATATTATCGTATCCAGTGGGATGAGAAGCTCCTCAATGAGGACAGCTTTTATCTTTTTTTGAAAATTAATTTGAGATTTCTCAGCTCAGCTCCTAATTGAAACATATCCAAGTCACAAAAATGCTAAGTAGCTGGGAAATAATTTGCCCCAAGCTTGTGACTTTTATTCAGAACATTTCAGGATGGATGGACTGTGAAAAGAGTACAAATCTGAGTTTGAAGAATTCATTTTATTGATGAATAGGGAGCTTTGAACAGTACTTGACTGTGCTAGATCAACTCGGCCACGTATTTATTTGACATAGAAGAGCAGAACTTACAAACTGCAAGCCTGAGTAGGTGCTTTATGTGCTGGGAACATAGGGTATCATGACGCATATCATGAACTAGGATGCAGAGGGTAGTAAGTGTGTGTTCGCAGAGTCTTCCTTTCATTAGCTAAGATGGAAAATCCAAGTGATTCATTGGTTTCTGTCTCAAAACATCCAACGAACAGTGGAGTTAGAAAGTCTGTGAACCCTGTAGAATTTTCTCTATTTCTGTATAAATATGATCTAAAATGTGACCAGATCTTCACATTAGTCCTAAAATTAGATAAAGAGAATACAATTAAATAAATAAAACAAAAAACATTTTACTTCTTCATTTATTTTTTGATAAAAATGATCCAATATATATGTGTTTGTTGGAAAAAGTATGTGAACCTTTGCTTTCAGTAACTGGTGTGACCCCCTTGTACAGTAATAACTTCAACCAAGCATTTCCAGTAACTGTTGATCAGTCCTGAACATTGGCTTGGAGGAATTTTAGGCCATTCCTCCTTACAAAACTGCTTCAACTCTGGGATGTTGGTGGACTTCTGTGCATGAACTGCTTGCTTCAGGTCTTTCTACAACATTTCTGTAGGATTAAGCTCAGAACTTTAACTCGGCCATTCCAAAACATGAATTTTCTTTTTTTTAAACCATTCTATTGTTGATTTACTTTTGTCTTTCAGATCATTATCTTGTTGCATTATTCAACTTCTATTAAGCTTCAGGTGATGGACTGCTACCCTGACATTCTCCTGTAAAATGTCATTGTTCCATGAGGCAGCAAAGCAGCCCCAAGCCATGATGCTCCTTCCACCATGCTTCACAGTTGGGCTGAGGTTTTGGTGTTGGTCTGCAGGGTCCCTTTTCCTCCAAGTATAGTACTGTGCATTTCTGCCAAACAGTTCAACTATTGTCTCATCTGTCCCAGAAGCATTGTAGGACATCCAAATGGTCTTTTGCAAACTTGAGATGTGCAGCAATGTACTGTATTTTTTTGGAGAGCAGTTGTTTCCTCGGTGGTGTCCTTCCACGAACACCATTCTTGTTCAGTGTCTTTCTTATAGTGGACACATGAACAGAGAACTTAGCAAGTACTGAGATTTCTCTAGGTCTTTTGCTGTTACCCTTGGGTTCTTTTTCATCTCCTTTACCATAGCATGTTGTGCTCTTGGTGTGATCTTTGCAGGATGCCCACTCCTAGGAGAGTAGCAACAGTACTGAGTTTCTTCCATTTGCAGACAATTTCTCTTACTGTGGACTGGTGAGCACCCAGGTCTTTAAAAATGTTTTTGTAGCATTTTCCAGCTTCATGCATCTCTACAATTCTTCTAAGGACCTGTGAAAGTTGTTTTGGTCAAGGCATGGTGCACATAAACAGATCTTTCTTGAGAAGAGCAGGCTCTGTCAGTAACCTGACTTTGTGTGTCGATTTTATAGGGCAGGGCACCTCTACAACCCACAGCTCCAATCTCAAATTTCATCGATTGGAGCACTTGACTCCAAATAGCTTTTGTAGAAGGCATTACCCCACAGATTTTTCACATTTTTTTCCAACAAATACATGTAATCTTCAATCATTTTTTCTCAGGAAATAAATGAACAAGTAAAATATTTTTGTGTTATTTATTTATTTAGGTTATCTTTATCTAGTTTTAGGACTTACATGAAGATCTGATCACATTTTAGGTCATATTTATGCAGAAATAGAGATAAGCCGAAAGGGTTTACAAACTTTCTAGCACCACTGTACCTTCCCAGGACATAAATATCCAGACTTGGTGCGTACTATTTTCCAAAATAAATCTCAAGCTGGAATCTAAACCACATGTGGTCAAAAAACAAATATCTAATTCTTATTTTAATGTGGAATATTGTTTGAAACTGATTATGATCTATTTCAGAGAACTAGCACAATATTTATTATCTGATGTGCAGCACATATTCATTAATTGACTTTTGTCATTTTAAGTAAACATTAGCATTTAAAGTGCGGTATCACAATCTATCTCTTATGACTTGGACAATGTTGTGTCCTTTGTTATGGAGCTTAATCTTCCTGCTTAATTTCACAAGGAAATAATATTCAAAATTGAAAGACCGGTGAGATGTCTTGGCTGAATAATTATTCATTATTATTTTTCAAAAAACATGGAGATGGAAAGATACAGTGAAAAGAATGCATGTTGTACTTAAGTGAAGTCAATATATTATTCACATCAATAATTAGAAAACTCTTGTCCATAAAACTATGGAAAGTTACTAATGTCACCAAGCTAACTGTTTCAAGGAATACTTAATCCTCCCCATGTGAATCACATTTCATCCATATTCAATTCAATGTGATTTCATTCAGGAAATACTTACTTCTTCATTTTTTTTTATCAGTGGTTGAAGTCCATTGGGACATGTCATCCATTTTAAGTTCAATATCATCAATGAAAACAAAACAGCAATCACAATATATCACCAAAAACGACCCATTAATGCTTTCCAGATAGCCAAATAGCCAGAATGCTTGATAAAACAAAAACAGTAATCTATCAAATTGGTTTCAGAGCATAATAGTTCAAGAATAATTATGATAACCCTTTTTCAGGAACATGCTAACACAACATGCTAGTAGTTATAAACTGCCTTGATCCATATTACAGACAACACCAAATTCATCTAGCTCCACTTTGAAGTGTTCAGTTGACATACTTCCAATAACATTTGTTTGAAGAACTGTTTTGTGACATCTTCTCAAAATGTTTAACTTCTGTTCTGTACTCTGTAAACAGGGAAGACAATTTATCTTTAGCTGTCCAAAGAATTCTGTATCAGTCCCTTCTAGCCTGAGAACTTTTGAGAATATTTAATACTTCCAACTTCCATAAAACATTTTTGGAGCTTCTACATATACTTTGAATTACACCACTTTTACCATGACTAGAATCGACTCCAAGTCTTGCGTTGTGAAAATTATAAGCAACCTATTCATTAAGCTTGTAAAGTCTTGATCATCTGTAACTTACTTTTTTTAATGTTAGGTTAAGTAGATTATTTATTGCTCAACCATGAAGGGCCATCTTCCCAATGGGAAGATATGAGAATCAAGCTGCTTTCTTGAAGGAATATGTAGGTAGAAGTAACACTCTGGTAGATTTTTCTGCTATCAGCCAACTATTTCATTCACCTTTCTGCAACTATTTCAGTTTCTTATGTCCCTTTCTGCAATAAGTTTTCTAGTCACTGATTGTAAACAAACCTCTATTAATGAATTATTGTGCATCCTAATGTATCTGTGAAAGCGTTGAATATCGATAATGAAAATTTTACTTTTCCTTCAAGATGTGAAAATTCTCAAGTGGCAAATTTTGTTCTAGAACATAGAACATAGAATAGTACAGCACAGTACAGGCCCTTTGGCCCACAATGTTGTGCCAGCCCTTAAACCCTGCCTTCCATATAACCCCCCACCTTAAATTTCTTCATATACCTGTCCAGTAGTCTCTTAAACTTCACTAGTGTATCTGCCTCCACCACTGACTCAGGCAGTGCATTCCACACACCAACCACTCTCTAAATAAAAAACCTTCCTCTAATATCCCCCTTGAACTTCCCATCCCTTACGTTAAAGCCATGTCCTCTTGTATTGAGCAGTTGTGTCCTGGGGAAGAGGCGCTGGCTGTCCACTCTATCTATTCCTCTTAATATCTTGTATACCTCTATCATGTCTCCTCTCATCCTCCTTCTCTCCAGAGAGTAAAGCCCTAGCTCCCTTAATCTCTGATCATAATGCATACTCTCTTAAACCAGGCAGCATCCTGATAAATCTCCTCTGTACCCTTTCCAATGCTTCCAGATCCTTCCTATACAGAGGAGACCAGAACTGGACACAGTACTCCAAGTGTGGCCTAACCAAAGTTTTATAGAGCTGCATCATTACCCTGCGTCTCTTAAACTCTATCCCTCGACTTATGAAAGCGAACACTCCATAAGCTTTCTTAACTACCCTATCTACCTGTGAGGCAACTTTCAGGAATCTGTGGACATGTACCCCCAGATCCCTCTGCTCCTTCACACTACCAAGTATCCTGCCAGAACCCAAACAGTTTTTGTTCATGGGATCTCATTTTTCTCAGCCTAGCAACAGAGTGGCAAAGGTGAGTTGCATTGACCTATATACAGACTACTGTACACAATAGTTTAACCTTTTCACTAATGGCTGAAGAGTGGACCTCAATGCTTTCTTACCAAACAATATCAGATGCATAGGTAAGTATTAGTTGTGTACAAAAGATCAATGTCTGAATTTAGAATGTTTTTTTTTGGAACTGAGGTGATGTATGTTTGAACAGTTTCATGTCTGTCTTCCAGATTAGCTCCATGACAGTGAGAAGTTGATTGGCAGTAAGGTTCAGTATGGTCTTGAGAATGAATTAGAAACATGCTGGGATGAAAATGCAGCTTTTTTGACACTTGTTTACAATGAGATCAAGTCTGCTGTTAACCCATTGATTAAGACCAAAGCTTAGAACTTATGAAACAGATGTAAAATGGAAACCAAAAATTGAGAAAAATGTTCCACAAGATCCCTCTTGATTTACAGAATCAAAGTTTTTGTAATCATAAAAAGTTATTTTGCTCCCTATATTCCTCTTGGAGTTGACAAGTGCAGAAGATTGTGCTCCCTCTGCCTTCCAATGGCCAGAATTCAAACTGTGATGTCAGAATCACAATCTAATTTATTGTCACTGACATATGTCGTGAAATTTGTTGTTTTGCACCAGCAGTACAGTGCAATAAATTAAAAAAACACATCTCTTCAGCCATTTGGCAGATGACAGGGAAGGTCAGTGGTAATGCTTTTCTTTGTGGCCACCAAGTTACTGTTGGCTCCTTTCTTGATTGTGGTCACTGTAATACCCTCTTTATCCCGAATATGGTAGAGCAAATTCAGTGAGCTGAATGCCTTCTTTCTGCTCCTATGTCTTATACTCTTATGATATAGCTCCTGAGTGCAATGGGATGTACCAGAGTAAGTAGTTGAATTGTGTTTGTAAATAAACGGTTAGCTTTTTCAGATGAATATATATGCACATACAGTGAAAGCAGCAAGTCTATGACGGCACAGTGCAAACTGACCTGAATGATCAGATGGATCATATTTCAGCACTGCTGATCTGAGTCTCACAAGCTGGACAAACATATCAGGAATTCAGGCGCAAAAGGACCATGTAGCCTATTTATGGTTAGGATGAGTGGAAGTTTCTGTCCATCAAAACTATCTAATGAGGAAAATCAGCACTTTGTAATCTGAATACCACGTCCATACTCCACATATGTATTTTAAACATGGCAAATTTATCCAAGTTACCCCAAATTGAAAAGCATTAATGTAATTTGAACTCCTAATCACACCTATCTTTCTGATTATTAAGCATTTATCTTAAATACCTCCAGGATAGTCCATTTTATTTTTTTCTATTAAGAAAACATTAGTTATTTTTACTTCACTTATCATACTTTTGCAATGAAATTCCGGAACTGTTATCATCACCTTCTCCAGGCCTCTTTTGATGTTCCTATTATTTTTGCAAAGCAATTAGTGCCACTGTGAAGCATGATCTCACTCATACTTCAGGGAATGTCAGTATTACTGCAACAGATTTACATTCTATGAATAAATTTCTAGATATCATCACTTAATTGAGTTTTCCATCCGTGGTATTCACTGTCGCAGTACATTCATTGTTTGATAACTCTTAAACCCAGGCAATTTTTTTTCTCTCTGAATCACCTCATTTAATGACGCATCTTTCATTTTCTAATCATGTTTGCCATTTTGCTGCCAATGACGCATTTAAACACCACATGATGCAATTTAACGACGTAGCTGTAACATTTCTGTGCCTTCTTTTGAATTTTAATCAAAGCTTATAAACATCCCATTGCTTACTAATTTCTTATTGTCTCCTCTACACTCTTTTTATAAAGGCTTCATTGTATTAAGCTGGTCCAAGAAAATCACATCAATCCTGAACTCCCGAACTAGAATTTTTAATTCCTTTAATGAACATTCATTTTGGCATTTTTTAACAAAGGGGTAATTACCATTAACTGTTGATAGTAAAGTAAGCAATAGATATACTATATGGTGTGAAAAAGCATTGATTTGAGCCTATATTCTGTCAGAGAAAATGGTGTTCTAAGTGTGAAGCGCACTAGAAAATATAGCTATCAAGCTATGTCTGATGTCAGAGTTATCAGCTTCCAATAAAACACAAGCAAGGCAGCCCGAAACGTCGACTGCACTCTTTTCCATAGATGCTGCCTGACCTGCTGAATTCCTGCAGCATTTTCTGTGTGTTGCTCGGATTTCCAGCATTGGCAGATTTTCTCTTGTTTGTGAGCAGGAAACGCTAAATATTCTGGAACAATGAAAGGTCCTGATGCAGGGTTTTGACCCGAAACATCATCAATTTCTTTCCTCCCACAAATGCTGCTTCACTAACTGAGATCCTCCAGCAGACTGTTTGTTGCTCCTGGTTCCAGCATCTGCGGTTTTTGGTGGCTCCTAACACTAAGTATTTGTCAGCTAAGCAGAAGGATTGATTTCTGCCACACAAGGATAGGCAGTTGGCAACGTAGCAATAGGTACCAATGGCCCAAGATTCACAGAAGCAGGCTAGCAACATGTCCAACTGATTAAATAATAAGCCACTAAAATTAGTGGACAGTATAAGAGAGGAGTGGAGGTGGCTTGGTTGTATTTGACTGTGTATTGTTCAGGATGATAGCATTTGTGCTCTCACAATAATTATGCAACTTTATCATCCAAGGGTGACTCTATCATCCATGTCATAGACTCCGAGCAAGCACCATGGCAGGCAATGTCTATCAAAAAAGGGGAAATGTACAGGAAATTAGCGTAATTATGCATGGGTTGTTCAAAAAATGTTTAAAATTTGTGTTCAAGTGTTTATTACGAGTTGCCATTTATATTTGCATTGTCAGAAAGAAGATGTGTGTTGGTCAGTGACGGAACTGTGCACATTGAGATTGCAGTTACTGGCATCACCTCTGTGTTGCTCGTTCACGTAAAGCCTTTCTTTCATCCCTCCTTCTTTCCCACCTGCACCTCCCATGCTTCCTTCTGTTGGATCTGATTATTTAGTTCTTGTGCTGTTTAATTGCTGTTCTCTTCGCAGTTAAACAAATTTGTATTTGCTTGGTATTTTAAGTAGTCTTTATATACATACCAGTTTAATACGCCTCTAATGGCTTTACAAAGTATAATTCTGGAAAATTCTGGAAGCTTCTTTTAACAAAATGATTGTGAAACGGCAGGTTTAGAGCCTTGTTCCTGACTTCTACATGAACCTTAGATCAAAAACACCAGAATCCAACACTTCTTCCTATCTTTCTCCTCATCAGGTTTTCTCATCAAGTGCTCAAGGTAAGACTGTGCAACATTCAATGCCCCAAACACAAGACTGGAGAGCCGGCACCAGAGCGTGCAGCTCAGGATACCAGTGGTCACCTCATTTACAGCATGGCCTGTGTCCTATTCCTGCAGTATCTGGAGGTGCCTTTTTGCATTTCAGACTGCAACCAACACTTGCCACCCAGTCGCCGTGTTCTAGTTTTCCAATGAATGTTGAAATAGAGCTGTCGCAGAGTACTGCCAGAGGATGAATGAGGAGTGATTGCAGGTTAGCTGACACTTGGCTGTGTCGTGTGGTACTTGTATCACATACTTGGAGCACACTGTAGGATTGGAGCCCCTTTTGATTCAGGTAAAGAAAAATAAAATTCACATGCAGCACAAAGAAAGCAATGTGTGTGCAATTAATGGCACCCAGCACCAAGACAGATCTGCAATCCACAATAAATCTCATGTTTGTGTCTGTCATGAGGAAGTATATAAAAGTTTGTTCTCTCTTTCTGGAGAGCCTCAGTATCCTCAGTCATGCAACAATCTGTGAGATATTACTTAATAAAAGGTCTTATGCACATGAAGATCTGAATCATCATCTCCTTCAGGGGAAACAAACAAGCATTTTTGGAGCGGTGATTGCAACAATGAACAGACTTCAGTTACAATCATTTGAGTGAAGCAGCCATCTTAAGATTCATTTGTTACTGAAATACTGTATAGTTAAAGAATTACTCCCTAAATATCCTGGGCAGATAAACTTTCCTAGTTTGGGTCATTCACCCTCTACTCCTTTCCCAAAGCTTTTCCTGCTCTATGTAACCTCACTCATTCTCTCAATCATGTTCACATGCTGTGGTTGTTCCACATTTCTCTCATTGTAAGATGTCCTACATGGCACTGAAAATTGCTTTACTCATTTTTCTCTGTTCCGCTTAAATAACGCTAGATTTCTTCTGTAAAATTACCTTTCAACAGTTGCTGCTAAAGCTAACTGCCTGGTGGGGTAGAGATACATCTCTATCTAAGGAGGTGCAAGGTGCTCCTTCTAGCCTGCAGGTCAACCTTGGACAAGGTGTAGCACCTGCTTAGCTCCCCAGTCAGGTCACATACAGCCATGGGAGCAGGTGATGGATGGTCATATGAGCATCTGGTGCATATCACAAGTCCTGGTTATGCAAGCACTGATGCCAGACAGACCATCTCTGAAGAGTATTGATAACCTGTCTTGTAAAGCTACTACTCAGAAGATGAAAATGGCATACTATTTCTTTAGAAAAATTTGCCAAGAACAATCACGGTCATGGAAAAACCATGATCACCTACGTCATACATCACGACACATTACAAACTAACAAAGCTAAAGCTAATATACAAAAAAGTGTTTGGTGACTCAACTGTAAAAATTAACTTCATTTTCTGCATGTGGGTGTGATGAAGTATTTTCCACTGCAGTCTCTTCTTTCTCAAGTCATTACCCTTGGGTATAATCACTATCCACATCAATCCTAAACCCAGAGCAGAATCATCTACTCAGTGACCGACATATAAATGGATCCTCAGAGGAAAACATTATGACTCCACCGCTAAGAATAAAATCAAATACAATTTGCTGCACATCATAATGTGTTCTGCAAAAGAGCAAAGCTTTATTTATATGCAGGCTCCCTAATGCTTCTGCAGTAAGTGTGAGGCACTGGAGTTTCATCAAATGTGACAGCATGCTTTGTTTCATACACATAAGTAACTGCTTTGATTCCAAATTTCTTGCTTTCAGATTTGAATTCCTCCTGCTTGATTCATTCACAAGCAATTGGTTGCAGACAAACTCAGGACTCATACTGAGCTGGAGTAAAAGCAGAAAATGGTGATGGAAGCACTCATCAGGTCAGGTAGCATCAGTGCATAAAGAAATATGTTTCGGGTTTATGCTCCCTTGTTAGAACTGGGTCCTGAACTGAAACGTTAACTCTGTTTCACTTTCCACAGATGATGCCTAACCTGCTGAGTAATTCTGGCATTTTATTTTTATTTCAGATTTTCAGCAGCAACAGTTTTTTAAAATATTTCCATTTTGTGTTTTCATAATCAAAAATATCAGAAATATCATCCTTGACAAGCGACCTTCGGGGTGCGTGCTTAGCCCACTGCTTTACTCTTTCTACACTGTGTGGTTAGGCACAGCTCAAATGGGATTTATAAGTTGGCCATTAACACAAGTATTGTTGGCAGAATCTCAGATAGTGAGGAGGAGGCATACAGGAGTGAAATAGATCTGCTGGTTGAGTCGTGTCGCAACAACAACCTTGCACACAATGTCAGTAAGACTAAGGAATTGATTGCGGACTTCAGGAAGGGAAAGTCAAGGAAACACACAGTAGGTCTCATCAAGGGATCTGCAGTGGAGATGGTGAGCAGTTTCAAATTCCTGGGTGTTGACATCTCTGGAGATCGATCCTGGGCCCAGCATGCTGACACAATTACAAAGAAGGCACGGCAGCAGCTATACGTCTTTCATTAGGAGTTTGAGAAAATTTAGTATATCACCAAAAACTCTAACAAACTTCTACAGAGTACCATAGGGAGCCTTCTAACTGGTTGCATCATTGTCTGATATGGAGGGACCACAGTACAGGATCGGAAAAACTGCAGAAAGTTGTCAATTCAGCCAGCTCCATCATGGGCACTAACCTCTCCAGCACCGAGGACATCTTCGAAAGATGATGCCTCAAAAATGTGGCATGCATCATTAAGGACACCCATCATCCAGGATATCCCTTTTTCTCATTGCTACCATCAAGGAGGAGGAGCAGAAGCTTGAAGGCACGTTATTGGAACAGCTTCTTTCCCTCTGCCATTAGATTTTTGATTGGACAATGAACCCACAAACAATACCTCACTATTTTCCTTTTTCTCTCTTTTTGCATGACTTTATATATGCATATCCTCTGCACAGTCTTTCTGAGGGCAGCAAATTTGAGACAGAGACTCTGACCATATAGGAATGATCTGACAAAGAGAGCCCTTCTCACTACCAGCCAAGTAAGACCCTGGCACTTGTAGGTGAGTACTGGTGATGAACCATTCTGCCAGAGGGTTTGGTAGTCTATTCATGGAACCATCCCACAATGTATCCTTCTCCCAAAGTTTCTGGAGGACATTCCATTCCAACCACTGCCTGATAGACGAAGATGTGTTCTGTCATGGATGCCCAGTTGAAATGGAAAATGGATCAGGTTTTACCTTGGTGAAGGAGCAGGGTATGGGCCAACAACACCGAGAGCTCCTCACACCAGATGACGAGGCTAGACATTGAGAGGGAGCTCCACTTTCACAATCCTTGTTTTACTTTAACTTTGCCTACACACCCACAAGCCAACATTTAGTACACACCTCAGCCCCTCCAAACTAGATCCCCAGCACCATCAGGTAATCAGACTTGGCTTTGGAGGGGGAGGGGGTGATAAACATGTCAGACCAGTTACTGAAGAATGTTTCCTCTCTCACTCTGTAATTTGAGTTGGCCCCAGAGTCAACACCAGTTGGTCACAAAACGGCCTGACTGTGGGTCTGAGCAGAAGAGAGTGCTGTCCTATTGCTGGCATCGTCACTCCTCGTGCCCGCATCCATCATGATAGATTCAGCAAAGGGTACGATGCAGCTCACAAACAAGAGAGGTGAGAGTGGGCAACTTCAAAGGTCAAACTAAATTTTATTATCAAAGTACAAATTTGTCACCATATACTACCCTGGGATTCATTTTCCTGTGGGCATAATCAACAAGTCTATAGAACAGTAACTATAACAGGATCATGAAAGATCAACCAGAGTGCAGAAGACAACAAACCGTGCAAATGCAAATATAAATAAATAGCAATAAATAATCAGAGCATGAGATGAAGAGTCCAAAAAGTGAGTTCATTGGTTGTAGGAACATGTCAATGATGGGGCAAGTGAAATTGAGTTAAGTTAACCCATTTTGTTCAAGAGCCTGATGGTTGAGGGCTAGCAACTGTTCTTGACCCTGGTGGTGCATGTCCTGAGCCTCCGTACCTTTTGTCCATTGGCAGCAGTGAGAAGAGAGCCTGGCTTGGATGGTGGGGTTCCCTAATGATGGATACTGCTTTCCTGCAATAGCATTTCATGTAGATGTGCTCAATGATAGGTAGGGCTTTACCCGTGATGTACTAGGACAAATATACC
Source organism: Mobula hypostoma (assembly GCF_963921235.1). Lineage (NCBI taxonomy): Eukaryota > Metazoa > Chordata > Chondrichthyes > Myliobatiformes > Myliobatidae > Mobula > Mobula hypostoma. The sequence continues at coordinate 89,404,946 of NC_086099.1, read as the reverse complement.
ACTTTTTGTAGAATTTTCCGTTCAAAGGCATTAGTGTTTCCGGACCAAGATGTGATGCAGCCAGTCAATATACTCTCCACTATTTATCTATAGAAGTTCGTCAAAGTTTTAGATGTTATGCTGAAAGTCCACAAACTACAACTGAAGTTGGGGTGCTTCTGTGCTTTCTTCGTAATGGGCCCAGGACAGGACCTCTGAAATAGTAACACCTAGGAATTTAAAGTTGCTAACCCTCTCCACCTCTGATTTCCCTCTCCCGAAGTCTATAATCAGTTCCATGGTCCTGCTGATATTGAGTGAGAGCCTTACCCCAATTTGTCTTACTCCAGACTTGATGGGAAAGCTGCATATTTCATTTATCTGGACTGCACTACTGATGTCTGTAATGCAGTTAGTTCCAAATCCTGATTCCCTCCCAAAACCTATGTTGGAGTGCATGTCAATCATGTGCAGGTGCAATATCATGTCAAAGGCCTTCTGCTGGTCCAAGCTGACCAGCCAAATGTCCAGCTTCCTGACCTGCACAGAGGCAATGGTATCCCTGACCAGCATAAGGCTGTCAGAGAATTTCCTGCCAGTACTGAACAGGTTTGTTCCTTCAGGGATTCAAATTAGTTCACCAAAAAGAACAACAATTGGTTGTTCAGGGCAATTAATTCCTTGTTAAAGGGCAATTAAGATAAAGGAGCAATTTTGCTCATGATGAGATAACTGCAAAGTCTGGGCTCATTACCCACAGTTGGACCATTGTGATTGTTTGCAAAGTGATAAAACAGTTTCACAGTTTCATCAAAGCACCAGCAGAGAAGATCAAAGTCATAACAAATGAACTGAAGTCGTCTGTTCATCCCATTGAATTTACTTTATCACTCTTCTCCCTATTTTATGCCGCCTGGCTTTGTAACTAAGATCCTCTATTCATTAAGCTTAACCTAAAAAAATTACAAACACAGAAATCATAAACATGATTTCACATTTAGATGGAGACATAACGAAAAGATTTTTACTCTCCTGTATGTGAAGGATGTAAGAAATCAATTCAATTCAAAGACACTTCTTTCCAGTCCTGATGAAGGGTCTTGGCCCAAGATGTTGACTGGTTATTTCCCTCTGTAGATGTTGCCTGACTTGTTAAGCTCCTCTAGCATTTGTGTGTGTTGCTCAATATTTCCAGCATCATGGCCCTTCTCTGTCCTTCTAAATTCTCGTTTAAGTTGTTTTTTCAGTATTCTATACCTGCCATAAACTTCCTTTAATTCCTTTATCAAACCCTTAATACTCCTTGATGTCCAGGGATCCCTAAACTTACCTTTCTTGCCTTTCACTTATGTAGGAAAAAGTTTGACTTGCAGGTTTACCTCCAAGTGTCTGCCCCCAGCCAACGTTTGTAGGAACCTGTCTCCTGATATTGAAGTCAATCCTCCCTCAGTTCAGAGCACAGTGTTCTGCACTTTGAAATGTGCTGAATGCTGAACTACCCACAATGTGTTCACCCACAGACACTTCAACTACTTACCTAGCTTCACTCCAGTGTCCTGATGTAGGCTCTTGGCCCGAAATGTTGACTCTTTACTCTTTTCCATAGATGTTGCCTGGATTGCTGAGTTCCTCCAGCATTTTGTGTTTGTCGCTTTGGATTTCCAGCATCTGCAAATTTTCTCTTGTTTGTTCCAGTACTCTGCCTTCTCCAGTAGGACAATTTATGTACTGACTCCAAAAGTGCACTTCCAAATTTCTGCTCCCTTTAAGCCGAAGGCAACTCCAATAAATATCAGGGAAGTTGTAATCATCTACTGCAATAACTCTGTTGTTCTTACTCTTCTCTGCAATTTGCTTATATACCTGTCTCTCTCTCTCCTGCTGATAAACCTGTATTATAGCCCCAGCAAAGTCTCCATTTTTTAATGTCTAAGCTCTACATACTGTATTGTCTCATTTGAATTCCTTCTCAGACATCCTCTCCTATTATTGCACTAATGGTCTCCTTTATCTTGAGGATTAGTTTGAATGAAACCTTTGCAGAGTGAGATGCAGCTTAAGTGTGATCACTACTGGAGCATGAATAGTGATGGTGGCAGAGAGTCTGCAGCATGAAACAGTCACTGAGAGCAGCAGAACGTAACAACATAAAAAAAGTAAGAGTCAGCCACCCAGGCCCCTCAAGCCTGCCCTCCATCCAAAATGATCGTGGCCAATGTAAGCTTATCTCAGTTCATCTTTTGTACAATACCCCTTAATCCTCAATTTCTCAATCTTTTAAATACTTGTGGATCTCCACCTAAAGTGCCTGTATCGATCTGGCTTCCAATACCCCCGGGGCACAGAATTTATTGTCCTCTGAGAGAAGAAATTACACACACAGCAGGTTGGTGAGTAAACAGATCGATATCCAGGGGCCACTCAACAGCCTATTCTGATGGCATACCAAAGTCCAAAGTTCAAAATCAATTTATTATCAAAGTACATATATGTCACCATATGTAGCCCTGTGATTTGTTTTCTTCTGGGTATACAGAGTAAATCCAAGAAGCACAATAGAATCAATGAAAGACCGCACCCAACAGGATGGACAACCAACATGCAAAAGACATCAGTCTGTGCAAATCCAAAGGAAGACAAGAATAATAATTAATTAATAAGCAACAAGTACTGAGAACATGACAAGAAGAGTTGTTATAAGTGAGTCCATAGGTTGTGAGAACAGTTCAGTGATGGGGCAAGAGAAGTCTCCTGGACCTGATGGTCTGCATCCCAGGGTACTTAAGGAGGTGGCTTTAGAAATCGTGGACACATTGGTAATCATTTTCCAATGCTCTATAGATTCAGGATCAGTTCCTGTGGATTGGAGGGTGGCTAATGTTGTCCCTCTCTTCAAGAAGGGAGGAAGAGAGAAAACAGGGAATTATAGACTGGTTAGCCTGACGTCGGTGGTGGGAAAGATGCTGGAGTCAATTATAAAAGATGAAATTACGACACATCTGGATAGCAGTAACAGGATTGGTCCGAGTAAGCCTGGATTTACAAAGGGGAAATCGTGCTTGACTAATCTTCTGGAATTTTTTGAGGATGTAACTATGAAAATGGACAAGGGAGAGCCAGTGGATGTAGTGTACCTGGACTTTCAGAGAGCCTTTGATAAAGTCCCAATTAGGAGATTAGTGGGCAAAATTAGGGCACATGGATTTGGGGACAGAGTACTGATATGGATTGAAAATTGGCTGGCCAACAGAAAACAAAGAGTAGCGATAAATGGGTCCCTTTCGGAATGGCAGGCGGTGACCAGTGGGGTACCGCAGGGTTCAGTGCTGGGACCGCAGCTGTTTACAATATATATTAATGATTTAGATGAGGGAATTAAAAGTAACATTCGCAAATTTGCCGATGACACAAAGCTGGGTGGCAGTGTGAAATGTGAGGAGGATGTTATGAGGTACAGGGTGACTTGGACAGGCTGGGTGAGTGGGCAGATGCATGGCAGATGCAGTTTAATATGGATAAATGTGAGGTTATCCACTTTGGTGGTAAGAACAGGAAGGCAGATTATTATCTAAATGGAGTCAAGTTAGGAAATGGGGAAGTACAACGAGATCTAGGTGTTCTTGTACATCAGTCACTGAAAGCAAGCATGCAAGTACAGCAGGCTGTGAAGAAAGCTAATGGCATGCTGGCCTTCATAACAAGGGGGATTGAGTATAGGAGCAAAGAGGTCCTTCTGCAGCTGTACAGGGCCCTGGTGAGACCACACCTGGAGTACTGTGTGCAGTTTTGGTCTCCAAATTTGAGGAAGGACATTCTTGCTATTGAGGGAGTGCAGCGTAGGTTCACAAGGTTAATTCCCGGGATGGTGAGACCGTCACATGTCGAAAGATTGGAGCGACTGGGCTTGTATACTCTGGAATTTAGAAGGTTGAGAGGGGATCTTATTGAAACATATAAGATTATTAAGGGATTGGACACGCTGGAAGCAGGAGGCATGTTCCCGCTGATGGGTGAGTCCAGAACCAGAGGCCACAGTTTAAGAATAAGGGATAGGCCATTTAGAATGGAGTTGAGGAAAAACTTTTTCACCCAGAGAATGGTGGATATATGGAATGCTCTGCCCCAGAAAGCTGTGGAGGCCAAGTCTCTAGATGCTTTCAAGAAAGAGATGGATAGAGCTCTTAAAGATAGCGGAATCAGAGGTTATGGGGATAAGGCAGGAACTGAATACTGATTGTGGATGATCAGCCATGATCACAGTGAATGGCAGTGCTGGCTCAAAGGGCTGAATGGCCTACTCCTGCACCTATTGTCTATTGTCTATAAGAGAAGTTAACCCTACTGGTTCAAGAGCCTGATGCCTGAGGAGTAATACCTGTTCCTGAACCTGGTGGTGTGAGTCCTGTGGCTCCTGTACCTTAGTCTTGATGGCAGCAGTGAGAAGGGAGCGTGGCGTGGGTAGTTGGGGCCCTTGTTGATGGATGCTGTTTTCCTGCGACGTGCTCAGTGGAGGTGAGGCTTTACCCATTATGGACTGAGCCATGTCCACTCGGATTTTCCGTTCAAGGGCTTTAGAGTTTCCATACCAAGCCGTGATGCAACCAGTCAATATGCTCTCCACCACACATCTGCAGACGTTTGTCGGAGTTTTAGATGTCACGCCGAACCTTTGAAAACTTCTAAGGAAGTAGGGGAGCTGCTGTACTTTCTTCATAATGGTATTTGCATGCTGGGCCCAGGACAGATCCTCTGAAATGATAAAACTGAATAATTTAATGTTTCTTACCTCTCTACCTCCCATCCTCCGATGAGGACTGGCTCATGAACCTCTAGTTTCTTCCTCCTGAAGTCAGTAATCATACACACTGTACACTGTAGCAAATCAACAAATTCACTGTGAGGGTGCCTCCCATCTATTAAGCACAAAGGAATATCAATACCTTCAGTTTACACATCATCCTTATATGGACATATCTTCTTCATTTCCAAGACAAATTCCTGGAATTTCTCATCAAATACCACTCTGAGACCATCCTTAGATCAATGACAAGTACAAGGAGAACTGCGCATGTCAAGGACAACTGGGAAAAAGGTAATAAATATACCCAGCAGCGAGAACCAGTGAAAAATGGCATGCATTCTGAAACAACATGATATCGTTTTACTTTGATTGACAGGTGGTATTGTGGAGGATCATTACTGTGACATTGACTGCCCAATCCACATTTCCCTACAGACCTTGGGCTGCTATTTTGAGTAAACTCCTGACACATTCTGTCCCAAATGACATGAAACTGGTTGAGATTGTGAATTGTGAGAAGGATGCATTGGCTTCAAGTAGATTTGGGCAAGTTGAACAAATACAGCATAACAAGGATAAATGTGAAAATACCCTCTTTGGTAAGAAAATAATAAGGAAGATTATCATTCAAAGTATGATTTATAGTAAGATATTGATGTACAGCAGAGTCCGCATTCTGTAGACAGGTTAGGCAAGGTTTTCAGAAGGCAGGTATTTCCTGATCCATGTTGCAAGAGGTTTTTAATAAAGGAACAGAGACAGTGTGACGATAAATTGCCTTGTTGAGACCACAACGGGTGCATTGTGTGTAGTTTAGTCTTCTCACCCATGAACATTGTATGGAGCAAATGCAACAAAACTGAGATGTCGAGACTGTTGAGGAAATATTGTATTAGCTTAGGCCTATGTTCCTTAGAGTTTAGAAGAAAGAGAAGAAATCGGAAACAGAAGATGTTTGTAGTGGCTTAACAGACTGGATACAGGGAAGATATTTGCCTTATATGGATTATCGATGATCAAGTTTTCATTCTCAGGATACGGGCAAAGGGCTTAGATGGGGAGAAATTTCTTCATTCCGATGGTAGGGAATCTCTGTCACAGAAGCCTGTGGATACTAAATATATTTTAAGAAGGAAACAGATTTCTAGGCACAAGGTCATCAGTGGATTTGGGGAGAGAGCAACAATATGGTATTGAGATAGACAATCTGTCACGATCACATTGAAGAGTAGAAAATTCTGCAAGGACCAGATTCTCTGCTCCTTTGTTCTAGCTTTGCAATTACTTCTACTCTTTTCCTGATTGCTTTCAAAAGTGTTGATGCAGCAGTTTTGCAGAGCCATGGAATGATGCGAGGGGAGGCCCCTCATGCCATACCAACTCTTTGAATGAAAGGTCTATCCAATTGTTCCCACTCTGGTGGTCTTTCCTATCCCAGCAACAATTTTTCCACTAGTATTTATCCAATTGCTGAATGCCAGCAGGACAAAGATGGAAAAATAATTAAGCCTACCCAGAATTTCATCTATTAGTACTGCCTGCCTGTTGTGACAACTGTGAGAAGTTTAAAGCTCTTGCTGCAGATTATTATCCACCCAGTACTAAAGCAAACAAGGTCAGGTAAACAGCAGCATCTTACAGCTTTCACTGCCTGGATTATAAATGTCCTGTATGCTCTACAAATGTAATAAAATATACCTTTAGAGCACTGCTCGATGACAGTCCGCAGCACAGTTCATTTGTATGAAAATCTCTAGGCAACCATCTGCACCAAGGTTTTAAATGCAACCCTAACAGGAAACCTTTTCTCTGAGGTTGATAAATTGTGAGTAATGGTTATTCATGTGTTTGTTTAAATCATCACTGGCACTCGCTGATGTACAGCAAAAGGGAAAAGAAGCACTCTTTTCCCCAGGAACTAAAAAAAAATTGTTATTACCATTAACAATAGAACTGCAAGGTCTTTTTTTGGTTGCAAAATTTTAAAAAATTACGATGCATTAATGTGCTTAATGCATCTGTTCATCTTACCATCCTTTTGTCTTTTGTAAATAGCTCACCGTCTTCAATGTCCAACAGAGAACATTTACGCAAATGATCTTGAAGCCTGTATCATTAATATTCAGCCATTGTCTGACACAGACATGTTACTGTACATCTGTTATGCAAATATATGCAAATTACACCTCACTGACAGCTGCCATTATTTAATGAAAAAAAATTCTTCCATTTTGAAGTTTTCAATCTGCCACAAAAAAATCCTTCACCTAATGGTTAATAATGAGAGTTATATGATGAAGAATGGAATTCAGCACTCAAAATGCAGTGGGTGTATTACAGCACTGACAGTTAATGAGATTGCAGAATGTGGAATAGGCTGTAAACAAGTTTGTTGGGACCCTTCCTGATTGATTTATATTTTCTAATTTGATTTTAGCTCCAGCTTTTTGTTCCTCCTTGCACATCGCTGCAATGCCATGACTGTTTGCCAGCAAAATTAATAATTCCCATGCATGACTGCTTAAAGAGAATGGAATTTTATTTCTGTGCTTATTTTAAAAATAATGTGAATGCAACCAGATGATGGAAGGCATTTAAGAAATGCTTAATTAAAAATGTACTCATTGTGACTTTGCCTAGTGGCTTTAGGCTGTAATATATCAAGGTATTTTTCGGATGTTATCTGAAATCTCAGATGAATCTGGTGACAAAAAATCTGGGCAAGGTTGTTTGCTCATCCAATGTGGTTTTCACCTGTTCTTTACCTCCTAGCTATGGGCTGTCTGTCATTTCTTTTGTCAACTTTTCTAGGTTTCAATGAGATAACCCCTCATTCTTCTAAACTCCAGCGCGTACCGGCCCAGAGCCATCAAAGGAGCCTCATATGTTAACCCCTTCATTCCCGGAATCAAACTCATGAACCTCCTCTGGAACCTCTCCAATGCTAACACCTTTTTCCTTACATAAAGGGCCCAAAACTGCTCACAGTACTCTAAGTACACTCTGACTACTGCCTTATAAAGCCTCAGCATTACATTCTTGCTTTTATCTTCTAGTATTCTTGAAATAAATGCTAACATTGCATTTGCCTTCCTATCACTCAAAATGCAGGTTAAACTTTAGAGAATCCTACACAAGGACCCCCAAGTCCCTCTCACCTCTGATTTCTGAATTTGCTCCCTGTTTAGAAAACAGTCTACACCTTTATTCCTTCTACCAAACTGCATGATCATACACATCCCTACACTACATTCCAACTGCCATTTCTTGGCCCATTCTCCTCATCCAAGTCCTTCTGCAGATTCCCTGCTTCCTCAATTCTACCTGCACCTCTACCAATCTTCGTATCATCCAGCAAACTTAGCCGCAAAGTCATCAATCTGTCATCCAAATCGTGCACATATAATGTGAAAAGAAGCAGTCCCAACGATGACCAGTGTGAATCACCACTAGTCACCAGAAGCCAAGCAGAAAAAGCCCCCTTTATTCCGCTCTTTAGATCCATAAATCTATAAGACATAGGAACAGTATTAAGCAATTTGGGCCATCAAATCTGCTTCACTATTCCATCATGACTGATTTATTATCCCTCTCGACCCCATTCTCTTCTTTGTCCCTATAATCTTTGCTGTTGTTGGTGGGTGCTGTTGAGTCGTCATCGACTCATGGCGACCCTATGGGTAGTGCAGTGGGTTTTCCGTGGCAAGATGCGGAAGCAGATTATCAGGCCTTTCTTCAGCCCAGGTTGGGAACCAGCCGGAGTCGAACCCAGCACTACTCGCTTCGGAGTCCACTGCTGCTGCCTCGATACCAGCAGCCAGCCCAACTTGTCGGCCCAATCCTTGACATGCTGTTTAATCAAGAACCTATCAATCTCTGCTTTAAATATAAATATAAATGTATCTTTGCCTCCTACTAGTCAGCTAATGGTCTAGTACCTTTTCTGTAATATGGTGGCTCTTGTTAGGCATCCTCGTGTGCGTCACCCTGTCAAAGGCCTTTTGAAAATCCAAGTTAACAACACCCATTGGTTCTCCTTTGTCCATCCTGTTTGTTACTTCATCAAAGAATTCCAACAAATTTGACAGGCAAGATCTCCTCTTAAAGAAACAATGCTAATGTTGGCTTATTTTATCATGTTCCTCCAGATACCATGAAACTCCTTCTTTGTTTATGGTATCCAACGAATTCCCTACCATTAAAATCAGGCTAGTTGGCCCATAATTTCATTTTTTCCTGCCTCCCTCCCTTCTTAAAGAGTGAAGTGACATTTGCAATGTTCCACTCCTCTAGAACCATTCCAGGATCTAGCGATTCTTAAAAGGGCATTATTAATAGCTCCACAATCTCTTCAGCCATCGTTTTCAGAAACTGAGGTGTAGTCCATCTGGTCCAGGTGGCTTATCTACCTTCAGACCTTTCAGCTTCCCAAGCACCTTCTCCTTAGTAATAGCACTACATTCACTTCTGCCCCCTGACACTCTTGAATTTCTGGCATGCTGTTAGTGTCCACAGTGAAAACTGGTGTGAAGTTTATCTGCCATTTCATTGTCCTCCACTACTTCCTCTCCAGCATCACTTTCCAGTGGTCCAAGATCCACTCTCGCATCTCTTTTACTCTTTTTACAGTATATCTGAAAAAAATTGGTTTACTCATTTGTGTTATTGGTTAGCTTACTTTCATATTTCATCTTTTCTCTCGTTGCTTTTTCAGCTGTATTCTGTTAGTTTTTAAAATCTTCCCAATCCTCTAACTTCCCATTAATTTTTCCTATATTATATGCCCTCACTTTTGCTTTTATGCTATCTTTTAATTCCCTTGTCAGCTACTGTTGCCTCATCCTCCCTTTAGAATACTACTCCTTCTTTGGGATGTATTTACCCTGTGCATTCCAATTGCTCCCAGAAACTTCAGCCATTGCTGTTCTGCTATCATCCTTGCTAGTGTCCCCTTCCAATCAGCTTTGGCCAGCTTCTCTCTATTGCCTCTGGAATTCCCTTCACTCCTCTGTATACTGATACATCAGAATTTAGCCTCTCCATCGCAAACTGCAAGTTGAATTCTACCATATCATAATCACTACCTCCTAAGGGTTCCTTTATCTTAAGCTCATTAATGAAATTTGATTCATTAAACAATACCCAATCCAGAACTGCCCTTTCCCTAGTGGCTCAACCACAAGCTGCTCTACAAAGCCATCCCACGGGTATTCTACAAATCCCCTCTTTTGGAATCCAGCACCAACCTAATTTTCCCAATCTACCCACAAATTTAAATTATAACAACTATTGTAACATTGCCTTTTTTACATACCTCTTCTATCTCCCATTGTAATTGGTACCCCACATCCAGGCTACTGTTCAGACACCTGTATATAACTACCCTCAGGATCCTTTACCCTTTGCAGTTTTTAAATTCTATCCTCAAGGATTCTGCATCTTCCGATACTATGTCACCTCTTTTTAAGGAGTTGATTTCATTATTTACCAACAGAGCCAACCCCATCCCCTACATGCCTGTCTGAACTATGATCTTCTTTCAGTCACAATGCCTACAGACAAAATTTGAAAGAAGCTTTTGGGGCAGAGGGGTTAGTTTTGGGACCGGTTAGGGTTTAGCCACAAGGAAGTGGGGGAATTAGAGGTTAGATCAGAGTCTAGTCCTCCACTCTGTGTTCAATAGCCGATGGCACATATGTGGGATAACCATGGTCAAATGTCAGGTCAGCAGACCTGTGAGTACAAGGGCTGGTGCCCAGCCTAGGTCAACAGGATCTGTTCCAGGATCAGAGATCCATGTGAACAAGAGGCACAATGACCTATGACCTCCCCCCAACACCTCTGCCAGGCACGTGAATCAGTGAAACCAAAGTTCAAGGCCTAGCATTTGGGGTCTCGTTATCAGCAAGTCCTGAATTCACAGCCTCGTATTTGGAGACCTCATCCAGGTTCCCCAATCATCGTCATTGGTGAGTGCAGGGGTGAACACCAAACTTTGACACCCAAAATTGATTGGAAGTTTAGAAGTCTGTGGTAGCCTGGGTCTGTGCAACTCTACGAGTCCACTGGGGACATCAAAGCCCAATGTCTCTGAATTCACTGGTCCGCGGGAGGCCAAATAAGGCCTGTCCTGGGCTGGAGGGCTATGTATGTGCATGGATGGGTGGGGATGAGGGTGGAATGGGGCTTGTTTTGCTGTTGTGATGTTCTGTGTTGTTCTGAGCATTGTGGCCTGCTTTGTTGGCTCTGGAATGTGTGGCGCATCATGCGACTTACCCACATCGCATCATTAGTTTGTGTTGGTTGTAACACAGACAACACATTTCACTGTATGTTTTGATGTACATGTGCTAAGTAACTGAATCTGAATCTGATTAGCGTTGTGAAGGCTATTGTGAGTATATACTGAGTTCTGATTATGAAACCAAATAGGCAAATTGCTATCCAATCGCAAACACCAGAAAATCTGCTGATGCTGGAAATCTGAGCAACACACACAAAGTGCTGGAGGAACTCAGCAGGCCAGGCTGCATCCATGGAAAAGAGTACAGTCAGCGTTTCTGGCCGAGACCCTTCATCAGGACCGGGAAAAAAAAATGAGGAATCAGAGTAAGAAGGTGGGGGGAGGGAAGGAAGAATCACAAGGTGAGAGGTGAAACCGGGAGGGGGGAGGGGTGAAGAAAAGAGCTGGGAAGTTGACTGGTGAAAGAGATAGAGGAATGGAGAGAGGGAAATCTGATAAGAGAGGACCAAAGGCCATGGAAGAAAGGGAAGGGAGACGAGCACCAGAGGGAGGTGATAGGCAGGTAAGGAAATAAGGCCAGAGAGGGAAATAGGAATGAGGAATGGTGAGGGAGGAGGGTGACATTACTGGAAGTTTAAGGAATCGATGTTCATTCCATCTGATTGGAGGCTACCCAGGCGGAATACAAGGTGTTGTTCCTCCAACCTGAGTGTGGCCTCACCACAACAGTGGAGGAGGCCATGGACCGACATGTCGGAATTGAAGATGGAATTAAGATGTGTGGCCAATAGGAGATCACACTTTTTCTGGCGGGCGGAGCATAGGTGCTCGGTGAAGCGGTCTCCTAATCTACATCGGGTCTCATCAATATATAGGAGGCCACACCGGGAGCACCGGACACAGTATATAACCCCAACAGACTCACAAGTAAAGTGTCGCCTCACCTGGAAGGACTGTTTGGGGCCCTGAATTGCTATTATTACTCTGTACTATCATTACTATAATCCGGAATCAAGATGTTCACCTAAAATATTAGCACATTCCTTTTGTCTCCATGGATGTTACTTGATCTGCTGAGTTCTTCTAGTTTATTTTTTGCTTTCATCACTCAATTATTCCCATTAAACTGAAGAGCTCTTTGCTCCCCAAATCGTAGGCTACGATGTGAGAGGCTCTTTATTATGTTTAAGATATCCTTGACAGGTAAGATTAAGGAGAATCACATGTATATTAGGAGCAAGAGCAAAAGTAGGGAAAGAGTGAGTTTCTATATGGACCAAATAGGATATCTACTGTATCATCAAGGGAGCAAGAAGAGATCCTAAACAAATACTTCTCATCTATTTTCACTAAGGAAAAGGATTGATATTGAATTCAGAGAGATATACACTGATAGTCTGAAGCATGTCAGTATTGAAAAAGTGGAGATGGTAGGTATGTTGAATGCATCTGGTTGGATAAATCCCCAGGGCAAGAGGAGATCTATCCAAAAATGCTTGGAAACAAAGGAAGGAAATTTTGGGAACTTGATGGAGATTTTTCCACCTTTGTTAGCCTCATGTGAAGTACTGAAAGACAGGAGGAGAGCTATTGCTGTTCCTTCATTTAAGAAGGGTAGCAGGGGTCAGCCACGTAACTACGGGCTGGTGAGCCTTACGTCAGCAGGAGGGAAATTGCTGGGAAAAAAAATTCTAAGGAACAGGATATATGTACATCTTTAAAGGCACGGTTTGATTATGCATAGTCAGCATGGCCTAATGCAGGAAAAGTCCTGTCTCACTAATTTGATTGATTATGCTTTAGGAGGGAGCAAAGGTGATTGATGATGGCAGAGTGGTGAATATTGTCTATAACAAGGCATTTGATATGGTAAACTGATCGAGAAGGTTACGCCACATGAGATGCAAGGCACGGAGGCTAAATGGATCCAAAATTGGCTCAGTGATAGGAGGCCGAAGGTAGTGATGGAAGGAATTTTTTTTCCTCTGATTGTAAGTCTGTGACAGTCACACAGACTGGTGTTGGGACCTTTGCTATTTGTAAAAATATATTGATGACTTGGGAGTGAATATAGGAGGTATGATTAGCAAGTTTGCAGAAAACATGAGAATTAGTGGCACCGTGGATAGCAAGGACAATTGTCTGAGGCTCCAGCAGAATATAAATCTGTTGGAAAGCGAGAGAGTTAGCAGGTGGAATTTAATTCCTACTGATGTGGGATGCTGCTCTTTAGGCAGACGGTAGGGATAGCATTTATAGGGTAAATGACAGAACAATAAGGAATGTTGATGAACAGAGAGACCGAGGTCCGAGTCCATAGTTCCCCAATAAAGATAACATAACAGGGTGGTGAAGAAAGTCTGCTTTCACAGAACAGGAAATAGAATATAAAAGTCTTACATTGCAACTAAAAAAAAATACTTAGAATGTCATGTGCAGTTCCAGTTGTCATACTGTAGGAAAGATGTGATTGTGCTTAAGAGAGAGCAGAGGAGGGATTTGAGGGATGTAAATTCAGAGATAGGCTGCTTCCTCCCCTTCCGCCAATCAAAAGCAGCTGAAAGGCTGATAGAGGTATATAAGATTATGGCAAACTTAGATAAGGTAGTAAATTAAAATTTATTTTTCCATAGAAGGGTTATCAAAAACAAGAGGGCATAAGTTAAAGTGGAGAAGAGCTTTAAAAGGGTTCTGAGGGTACAGATTTTTTCTTACACAGAGAGTCTATTTTATTTACAGTCTATTTTAGATACAGTGCTGAACAGCCCTTCCAGCCCTCTGAGCTGCATCGCCAGCCTAACCCCAGTTAAATCACAGAAAAATTTACAATGACCAGTTAAACTGCAAGCTGGTATGTCTTTGGACTGTGGGAGGGAAACAGCACTTTCACAGACTCCTTACCAAAGACGCCAGAACTGAACTCCAAGCTCTGACGCCCCGAGCTGTACTGGTGCCACACAAACCGCTGTGTTACTATGGTGTCTGGAGTAGCTCATATCTGGACTATGTTCCGTGGGATGTGGTGGGATCAGAGGCATTTAGACAGGCATTTAATTCGGCAAATCAAAGAAGAACGTGGGCAAAATTGGATAAGTGTAGACGGGTCATTTCTGTGTTGGGCCTGAAGGCCTGTTTCTGTTCCATACAATTCTGTGATTCTATGCCTCAACTAACCCCCTGGATCAGTTCATTACAGTGAAATAGCTGGATTAGCACAGATTAAAATAGGATTGGGAAATGTAATTGGCTGTTAAAGAGGAAGTGCCTCCAACATTATCATTTTATAGAAATCTTCTGTAAAGGCCTCCCTTTGTAGTGAGGCCTGGGGGAATAAAGTGTAAGTGTAAACCTTTCTCATGTTCCCTCCCGACCCTCTGCAATGCTGTTTCTGCTGCAGCAAATTTCATAACATGTCTCTCACCTCTCGTGCAATGACACTAAATTAGGAGGAAGAATGGGTAGTGATGCAGGTTGTTGTAGATCACAGGGGTCTCTTGTTCAGTTCCGAAAGGGGACCAAGGAGTGGCATCTGGATTTCAATGAATATAAGTGTGAGGTGATGCATTCTGGAAAGTGAAACCTACAGAGAGCTTATAGTCAGTAGTGGGGTACTCAGAGTGTAATGGAATAGAGGGACTTAGGAGTACAAATGCAGAGTTCATTGAAAGTGGCGTCATCGGTAGACAGTGTGATGAATAAAGGTCTGTAGAAAATTGACCTTCATCAGTCTGGGAAAATGAAGGGTGACCTTATAGAACTACAGTGTATGCAAAAGTTTGGGCACCTCTGGTCAAAATTTCTGTTACTGTGAATAGCTAAGCGAGTAAAAGATGAACTGATTTCCAAAATGCATAAAGTTAAAGATGACACATTTCTTTAAATTTTAAGCAAGAAAACTTCTTTTATTTCCATCTTTTACAGTTTCAAAATAACAAAAAGTTCTATCTTAACTTCATCAGTCCACAGGACTTGTTTCCGAAATGCATCAGGCTTGTCTAGATGTTCCTTTGAACCTTTTGAATAGAACTTTTTGGCCGCAATGAGCAAAGGTATGTTTGGAGAAAAGAGGGTGCAGAATTTCATGAAAAGTACCCCTCTCCAACTGTTAAGCACAGGGGTAGATCGATCATGCTTTGGGCGTGTGTTGCAGCCAGTCGCATGGGGAACACTTACTGGTAGAGGAAAGAATGAACTCAATTAAATACCAGCATATTCTGGAAGCAAACATCACACCGTCTGTAAAAAAGCCGAAGATGAAAAGAGGATGGTTCCTACAACAGGATAATGAACCCAAACACACCTCAAAATCCACAATGGACTACCTCAAGAGGAACAAGCTGAAGGTTTTGCCATGGCCCTCACAGTCCCCTGATCCAAACATCATCGAGAATCTGTGGGTAGACCTCAAAGGAGTAGTGCATGCAAGACGGCCCAAGAATCTCACAGAACTAGAAGCCTTTTGCAAGGAAGAATGGGGAAAATCCCCCAAACAAGAATTGAAAGACTCTTAGCTGGCTACAAAAAGCATTTACAAGCTGAGATACTTGACAAAGGGGGTGTTACTGAGTACTGACCATGCAGGGTGCCCAAACTTTTGCTTCGGGCCCTTTTCCTTTTTTGTTATTTTGAAACTGTAAGAGTTGGAAATAAAAAAATGTTTTCTTGCTTAAACTATTAAAGAAATGTGTCATCTTTAACTTTTTGCCTTTTGGAAATCAGTTCATCTTTTACTAACTTAGCTATTCACAGTAACAGAAATTTTGACCGGGGTGCCCAAACTTTTGCATGCCACTATATTTAAAATTATTAGCCGTATAGGTAAGGTAGATGGTAACAGTCCCCAGGGTAGAGGAATCCAAAACTAGCGGCATAGATTTAAGGTGAGAGGTGAAAGGTGAAATTTTTTTCATGCCGAGTGTAGTGACTATATTCAATGGGTCACATGAAGTGGTCGATGCAGGTACAAACAGTGACATTTAAAAAGCACTTAGGTAGTAAGTGTATATGGAGGGGCAGGGCTTAGAGAGATATGGGGTAACTCAGGAAATTGGGACTAACTGGGAGGGCACTGTGATCGGCATGGATTCATTGGACCAAAAGGCCTGAATTTGTGTTGTATTGCTCTGTGACACCAGACTTTGTAACATGTATCCCTTTTAAGCAGCTCATAGGAGAAATCCAAAGGAGTCACAGCTCTACAGCATCTTCACCCCAGCTCATTCATGCCAGCCAAATTGCCTACTTGAGCTCCTCCCACTCATCTATTTTCCTTTAAACCTTTCCTATTTATATACTTGTCTCAGTGTTTTTTAAACACTGTAATTGTACGCAGCTCTGTAGTTTCATTGGCAGTTTATTTCATAACCCCACTACAATCTCTGTGGAAAAGGTTAACTCTTAGATCCCTTTGAAATCTTTTCCTATCACCTGAAATCTGTGCCCTCCAGATTTCAACTTCCTTACCGTGGGAAAAAGGCTATGGCCAGTCACCTTATCTATGATGCTCATGATTTAATTTACCTCAACCCCCACCACCCCCCAGCTTTCCAAGCTCCACCAGAAAAAAGTCCAGCCTCTCCTATGACTCAAACCCTCCAGTTCTGGTAATATCTTTGAGAATCTTTTCCTCACCCTTTTCTTCATAGCTGGGTACGAGCATAGCTGAATAACCACAACTGCACACAATACTGTAAGCTGAAGCTAGTTCAGCAAACGAGGTACCTCGTAACCTTAGAAGAGATCGCTGAAAATGCTGAGTTTGGAGGTAATCACTCACATTCTTTCTTTAGCCTCCTGAGGAAGTAGAGACATTGGCAAGTTTTCTTGGTCATGACATTCATGTGGTTGGACCAGGACTGGCTAGTGGTGCTGTCCACACTTAGGACCTTGAAGCTCTTAACTCTCTCAAACTCAACATTGTTGATGTAGACAGGAACATGTGCATCACGCCACTTTCTAAAGTCCATGACCGGCTTTTCTCTTGTGTTGACGTTGAAGGAAAGGCTGTTGTCATGTCACCATGTCTCCAAGCTCTCTGGCTCCTACCTGTACATGGGCTCATCATTACTCGAGATGTGGCCCACTGCAGTGGTGTCATTTGCAAACTTGTAGGTGGAGTGAGAGCAGAATCTGACCACACAGTCATGAGTGTACAGGGAGCTGGGCAGGAAACTGAGGACACAGCCTCGTGGAGCATCAATGTTTAGAGTCATCGTGGTGGAGGTGTTGCTGCTTTTCCTTACTGATTATTGTCTGTTGGTCAGAAAGTTAAGCATCTGGTTGCAGAGAGAGGCATTAATTCCAAGGGTCCCAAGTTTGCTTGAAATAATAATATTGAAGGCAGAGCATTAGTCAATGAACAATAGTCTGATGTAGGTATCTTTACTGTCCAGATGGTCCAGAGAGCAGTGTAGATGGCACCCACTCTAAACCTGTTTCAGCAGTAGGCAGATTGTAGTGGGTCAAGGTTGCATGGAAGGCTGGAATTGATGCGTGCCATGACCAGCTACTCAAAGGACTTCATGATGATAGATTTTAGACCAACTGGGTGGTAATCATTAAGGCATGTTTTCATGTTTTTTCTTGGGTACTGAAATCATAGTTATCTTCTGAAAACAAGAGTGAACCACACCCTGAAGCAGGGAGACATTAAAAATGCCTGCAATTACAGCTACCAGCTGATACATAAAGCATCTAATGGCATGGCCAGAGTCAGCATCCAGGTCCACTGCTTTACGTGGGTTCACCCTCCAGAGGACCGATCTTACGTCTGCAGTGATGACAGAAGATTCAGGTGCACTGGAGACTGTGAGGGTGGGTGGTGACATACCCATTCCCTTCTGGTCAAGAAGTATTTCCTCACTGAAAAGTTGTTTACCTGAGGTTATACTAAGGTGCCACATGGATACATACCATTTTTCATAGAAGTAGCATAAGGAGGAAAATCTTTTGGGAAACTTACAAATTTAGTTTTAAGGACAGCTGGCATTTATGGGATTCCCTGTGAATGTGGAGCAGCATATATTGCCCAGACAGGATGTACAGTGGAAACCCGCATCAAGGAGCACAGGAGGTATCCACTTGGGTTACTCAGATGGTAGCAGAACATTGCACTCACAATGGCCATAGGATTGAGTTAGACAGCACAAAACTACTGTGTTACACCAATGGCAATTTGGATTGTCTGGTGAAGGAAATCATTGAATTTAAATCAGAGGCAGAGAATTTTAACAAAGAGGGAAGTCTGGAAGTCGATTGTAAACAAGGTGAGACGGTGGAAACCAGATTGGATGAGAGCTACCCAATCAGGAGGGACAGAAAATGGGGGTATAAAAACCACCAGACTAGTCATGCCCAGGCATCATCCCTGATGAAGATGGCAGAGTTTGTCATCAAAACATCTGTTAAAATTGATACCCATATCTGTACCCAGCTGGAAGCCCGAGGAGAGTTTATCCATCACTTACGCGGGAAAACACCAGATCCTTTTTCGATCTGACTATAAGTTTGGCCTGAAAACACAACTAGAGAAAATGAGAAAAATGCAGTTTCTAGAGTGCTTTGGCAAATAACTTCAACTGAAGGCAAAACACAAGGGATATATCTTAGTTTGCTGCTTAAGCTATATTGTACATATAAAAGCATCACCTCAGATTTTGGAGCATTATTTATGCAATTTATCGTATTGCTGAAATTGCACCAGCACGGTAACATATATTAAACCTTCATAGATGCACAACCTAAATCAAAGTCATGCATTGCTCGTTGTCTCAGTGAGCCTGCTACAGGGTAGAAGTGTTTGGACTCTTGCAGGCTTCATGCCCTTATGCTTACATTCTGATCAATAATGAGTGGTAGAATTTGATTGCATGCAGGACACATCACTGCATAAACAACGGTGCAGTATAAACTAACAATGTCTTGTGATCAACCTATAATTTCTAGCGTTAGATTTTCTGACCTTTCACTCTAATGGGAGATTGAAATAGATGTGTTATATATTTTGAGAATCTCTGCTCCTAATGCAGAATCTTAGAACACAAAATGATACTGCATTCAGCAGTCCTCTGGACCCCGGCTGTTGCATTGAACTAATTAATTGGCTAAATAAACCAATTTGTTCTGCCTATACAATGCCCATATTCCTCCATTCTCTCCACATTTATGAGCCTACCTAACAGCCTCAGAAACACCTCCATTGTACTTACCTCCTCTATCACCCCCAGCAGCACATTTCAGACACCTACCTCTCTCTGGGTTTCAATTTGTCCTACATGCAGGTATAAAAAGTTTTGGTCACTAATATGGTAACCGCTACTTGGAAAGCTCTTTTCCTGCTGAATTTGGATTATGTTTAGAGTAATATGATAGAAGAGGAAAAGAGTAAAAGAGGAATATGATAAAAAGCTAACTGGCCTAATTCAAAGTTAGCCAGATTTTCTTTGGCTTTATCCTAACAACTAGATAATTAAAAATATTGCCAGTTCACAGCATTGGCTCTGCAGTCTGGTTCTCCTTCCTGTCAACTGGGCTGAACTGGGACTGGAGTCTCTGTGAAACTTTCAAAGGAAATTCATGTTTCCTCATTGTTACATGATCTTGATGCAATGCCAAATATTAAAGAATATTAACGACTCCTTCATATCCTGACACCATCATTTATTACAGATTGCCAAAAAAATGTGTTTAAATCACCTGGAATTCAGGAATTCCTATCTGTAAAGAAATTGAAAACATTATCCACCATTTCTACAAATTCGCGATAAAATTTTAATTTCTTTCAAATTGAATCTAAGGATACATTTTATGAAGCCACATGCCATTAAAAATGTATTATAAGCAGTTGTTGGGAATCAGAATATAATGGAGGCACTAAGTCATAAACACAAGAGATTCTGCAAATTCTGGAAATCTGGAGCAACGCACACAGAATGCTGGAGGAACTCCGCAGGTCATCTGTGGAGAGGAACAAACAGTTGATGTTTCGGGAAGAGACCCTTTATCAGGATGAAGGAATGCATCTTTATTAATGGTCACGGCCTGAAATGTCAACAGTTTATTCCTCTCCACAGATACTGCTTGATTTTCTAAGCTCCTCCAGCATTTTATATGTGTTTCTATGGAGGCACTGCCCATGTTTATAAGCTCGTCACATAGTACGCTAGCCTCCCTGTGATGTAGTGGCATCAAGGTGAGTGGTCCCGGTTTCGAATCCAGCCGCCTCCTTGCACACTTTTCATCCATGCTAGGTTGAACATCGAGCTACCAACTTGGCCTTGTAAAAAAGCAGACAAAAATGCTGTAGAAAGGGCAAAGTTGCCGCTTGATGTGACACAAGTTGCGGAAAGGAACAACACACACACACACTCTCTCTCTCTCTCTCTCTCTCTCTCTCACGCACACACACACACACTCTCTCTCTCTCTCTCTCTCACACACACACACACACGCACACTCTCTCTCTCTCTCTCTCTCACACACACACACACACACGCACACTCTCTCTCTCTCTCTCTCACGCACACACACACACTCTCTCTCTCTCTCTCACACACACACACACACACACGCACACACACACACTCTCTCTCTCTCTCTCTCTCTCTCTCACACGCACACACACACTCTCTCTCTCTCACACACACACACACACACACACACTGTATGTGGAGAGTCTTGTCAGATTATGCCCTTCTTTCTATCCTTGGATCTCTCAGTGGCGCACAACATTAGAGTGATAGTCACATCTCTTCAGTCTGTCCATTCATTCTTCATTAGCTGATGAAATGAAAACAATGTGTATTCAGTCTTTTGCTTTCCTTTTGGCTCTTCATTCAGACTGATGGATTGCTATAGAAAGCAAGAAAGTATTTAGTCTAATACTAGTCACGACTTAATGTTGTAATTATTTTCCCACTCCTCTGAGTTAGACAAAATATGACAATAATACTCCAGATGCGGAGGAATTAAATGAATCGCTCCCTTCTCAGTGATGCTGGTGGGATGGGGCAGGAATTGTTGGGTTTTGGACACAAGCTGATTTCTGGTTCTAACCCTTACTATATTCCTATATTGCAGGCATTTGAGGTAACTACAGTAGTCAGGGGTCTGGCTGCCTTTCACACATAGAGATCCTAAAGTATCATCATTTCTGTTTTATCTGATTCAGAAACAGCATTTCAAGACTCAAAGTTCAGGATTCAAGATTGCTTATTGGCATACTTCAGTACACAAGTGTAAAGGAGGAACATAGTGATTGTCACTGTAGATTCCAGATCCAATGCAGCAAAAAAAAACACAATAAGCATAAGGAATATTATATAAAAAACAATAAAAATAAATAGAAAAGCAATCCTATAAAACACAATGTAATATACAGTAACCATTATATACTGTGGTGAGGATTTAGTCCATAATGACAGATGAGGAAGCTTGTTAACTCAATAACTGTTTTATTGTGATAAACACAAAACAGACCGGTCACCGTGACCCGGAGAGTGAACCCAACCAATCTCATACAGACAGGGGAGGTGACCATCACACACCCCGGTTACAGTTAGGGTGACCCACAAATACACAAGCAAATAACTGTAGAACCCAAGCTAAAATGGAACAATAAGTAAGCTGGAACCTCCCCCCATAATTCCACAAAAGCATTTTAACACAAGAACAATCAACAGTGCTATTCATTAGAAATACAGGGCTGGGCTGTCGACCACCCCCTCACAAAGCGCCACAATACAAATACTAACTGTATGTACATAAAGTTATGCCAGTTAATACCTATGTCGTGGTGGTAGGGTCAGTTAATGGGTGGAGATGTTGTTCAGCCTGATGGCAGAGAGGAAGTAACTGTTTTTGAGTCCAGGGGTTCTGCCTCGAACGAGGCAAGTGCAGAACTCCTGTCCAACTCAAGATACGAACTGATTTCTGATAAATCAAAAACTTGTGGGAATGAAGGGGCCAGCTGGTAGTGTAGTGGCATCAGCACTGGACTTCAAGGCAGATGGTCCTGAGTTCAAACCCAGCTGGGTCCCAACCTGGGCAGCAGAACTATCTGTGTGGAAGAAAGGCCTGGCAACCTACTTTCATATCCTGCCATGAAACTTCTATGGCCTCTATGGTCCATGAGGTCACGAAGAGTTGGACTCGACTTAACGACTGAACAAAAAATGGTCATGAAATGAGCAGGATTGTTTCTTGTGCACACCAGCAAAGGCACACTCTCACAGGACCTTCTCAAATGCTGTTTCCAAGCACTTCACTAGTAGGCCAGAAAGGGTTCAGTAACATCTGTCAGCAGCTGCTCTGTATTTTCCTCAAATCTGTTAAAGCTGGATGTGGACTGGGGCTACTTAATCACCTTGACTTTCTGCTGTCTCTGTAGGCCAGGAAGTCATACCAGAACCAATTCCTAATGGAAATCTCTGCTGAGTTAAGTTCTATTCTAGAGTGTCAGTGAGCTGTAGAGGACATCACATTTGGATTCATACCCATCTGGAATTCTGCATCTGTGCCAACAAAATTCATGAAGGACATTCTAGCTCCATGTCCTTCTTTCTATTTGATCCGGGGCCAATTCTGTTTTTCTGAAAGTTAAATAAAATTCTGAAGACTGAGAGCTCAATGGTAGGAGACAGTTCTTGATAGCTTAGAAAGTTTAAATTTCTACGGTGCTGAAACCTAATGGGTGTATATGTGAAAAGATGTTCAACTGGAAGATGATACCATTTCAAGGTACATAAAGTACATCCAACAAATTATAAACTACATCGTAATGAACTTTCATGCTACTTAATTGCCGGGGTCTAAGTTTTGTCCCAGAAGTTTTTTCAAATCCTTTAAAAAAGCACCAATGGGACACTTTGATTGTGGGGATGCTGGTGCAAAGATCAGCAGTAGTCAGGTCTTCAGGCTGTTAAATGACATTTGTTCACTTTGCTCTGAGCATTGTGGAGCATGCAAAGGAAGTACAGTACAATGTTCTGGAACCAGGGGACGATTCAAGGAATGAGGAGTTGTGGGTGAAAGGAGCTGGTTGTCAGGTACTCAGCTAGATCCTGGGGTGATGCCCTTAGATTGGGAGGATACTTGTTTAGAGGCCTTGGGAGTCAGCACAGTGAAGAAGGAATTGAAAAGTTATGGGATTCCTACTTGACTTTGTTTCCAATGCTGGACTGGGGTGGCTCCAGGAAGTCCACTTTGAATAGGATTATGATTCTTATGTGGTTGTCCAGTGTGTGGCCAATGATAGCTTTCTCCTCAGACCATGGTAGTGTAGTGGTTAGTATAACACTATCACAGAGCTGGTGACCTGGGTTGAGTTCCTCCACTGTCTGTTCGGAGTTTTACCTTCTCCCCATGACCACATGGGTGATCTCCAGGTGCTCTGGTTACCTCCCACATCCCACTAAAGGCTGATTTATACTTGTGCGTACGGGCTACGCTGTAGGCCTGGTTTATACTTTTGCGTAGCCCTACGCCGTAGCGAGCATGCATAGTTGTGTCTGCGTTGCTCTGCAATTCACTGCCAAAACATTAGCTGGTGGTGGGGTTTCTATGCCACTGTGTTGAGTTTCTTCATGAGAGACATGGACGAGGAAATGCATTTCAAATATTTTTGGATGTCGGCAGGTAGATTTGACGATTTGGTTCATCGTCTCCAACCATTTATTTCGCATCAGGGTACAGACATGGCAGTGAAAAGCAACTGGAAATGAGTAGCAGGAAATGTGATGCTACCAAGCGGACCAATCACAGTTGTTGCGGTCTGCGTCGCCATGACGCGTGAATTACATTTTTAGGGAGGCGCGCGTCACCCTACAGCTTAGGGTACACATTTGACGCACAAGTATAAAGACGTACAGGTTAGTAGGTGAATTAGTCACGTGGGTGCCATTGGGCACCGTGGCTCTGAGGACAGAAGAACCTGTTACTGTGCTGTATCTCTAAATAAAATAAAATAAATGTAGCCTTACCTCCAGAGTAATTTCCCATCGGGTTAACACATAGAGATGTCATCTCATTGGTGACTGGATTGGCAATATATCATTATCAGCTTGAAGAACCCAAAGGAGTCTCTAGAGTGATGTAATTCAAATAGAGAAATGGTCGCTGTAACTTCAAGACATTAAACTCAAAGGAACATAGGAGAGCACAAAATGTGGGTCTAACTTTGTGTTTAAGCGAGGCGCACATGTATCATGTGGTAGCGTGATGACATTTGCAATTCACGTATTTTTACATATATCCCATATATACATACATGAGATACTCAACTATTAAACATACAACATTCCTCCCTGCTTAGCTATACAACTCAACAAAGAATTCATCTCAACTATATATACAGTATATTACATATAACTACTACTATATACAGACATCCACAGCGTGTTAAATTTTAAATTGTCCCATTTAGGGCTAAAGATTTAATTGCTGTGGAGAATTTCTTACTCTCATGGGATAATGTCTTTCCTGACCAGGGGCACTCTGCTTGACAGTTGAGACTTGTGGCTGCGAAATAATCTCAGGTTCTGGGGCCTCCACTGTGTTTGATAGAGGAGTTGGCTTTGAGACTGCAGAATGTGGTCTGGGCTGCTCTGGACAACTTTTTTGTCCTTCCTTTTCCCTCTTCTAGTTTGTACAGCTTGATCTTGGGAAGGTGCATTTAGTTCACTGGAGCATTCTCTTATTAATCCCACTATTGCTTCCTTTACGATCTAATCTCTCCTCTTGGTTTCCTCATCCACAATATCATCTGATGATCCTCTGTTTTCATATCTCCATTGACTCCTTATTTTTGGACTTCCATTCATCCAGCTGAGCTTTGGTCTTTGCATCTACTTTTACAAGCAGCTTTGCTGTCTCCCACTTGAAGTTTATGCAATAACCCTAATGAACACAAAGCCGATTCTGGTTCTTTATACTCAAAAAAGCTGAATGCTTGCAACTTTCCTGAAACTCCTTTAATTCTCTTCCATCTTAAAACCAAGCCACATTTCTCAAGTAACTGCCTGATTGACATATCCGAAGCTTTCATTGATATGTTGCCTACAAAAACTGTTGTAGTCAGATCACTGCTTTCATCTTTTTCACAATTCCTTTGAGCAGCATATTCTTTCCTTGGTCCAATATGCTTTCCAACCAGAGGCACAGAAGTTGGCACCAACATCTGTTCATCCTCTGGTTCATGGGGTACTGCATGGAGATAGTTTTGTACTTTACTTAGTTCGGTTTTGGTTGACTCTCTTGCAGGAGATGTGGCATGCAAGTAGTGAAATGGTGGATGAATCTCCAATCAAATGTCAGCCAATCACGTCCCCACAATGTCGGTCTTCCTGTTTTTAACACACACAAGCTCAATGTGGCTTGTTGGTTGATGTATTTCACTGTTACGGATGTCATTGCTACAGGAGTTACCTTTTCTCCAATATAAGTTCTTGGATGTCTGCAGGCCTCAGTTTAGTATCTTTTAAATGACATTCAAACTCATTTTGTGGAATGACTGAAGCAGCTGAACCAGGGTCCAATTCCATTTTAGTTAATTTGCCATTCACTTCTGGCGTAAGCCATGTTCCTTGTCTGTAGTTACTTGTCACACTGTAAGTCATAAGGCTACACAGTCATGTATCACTCTCATCATTATCAGATACTTCATCATTAGCGCACAGATTAGTGCTCTGTTTGAAACTGCAACATGATGTTTTAGCTTTTACTCTTCCCTGAGCAGTCCATTTATTTTTGTCTGCCTTACATGCTTTTTGTATGTGTCCTACTTTGTTGCATTTTCTGCATGTTTCACCTTTAAACCCGTATTTGTTCGGTGTATGTGAGCCCCTGCCACAATGGTAACACAATTTGTTCAGCCAATTTGATCTTTGTTTAGATACTGCAATTTTGTTCACACTCACTTTCATTCTTAACTACAACTCAATTGTGTCTGTCTGCAGTTTCTATTGAAACAGTGATTTCAACTGCTCTTTCAATTGTAACCTGTGCTTCAGGAAAGAGGCCTTTTTGAATATTTTCTTGTAAGTTTCCACAAACTAAATGATCTTTAAGACCATTAAGCATTATTAAACATAATTAAGACCATTACCAAACTGACAATGATCTGACAATCTCTGCAATTCAGCCACATACCATATTGTGAAATGATTCCTCTTCTTTTTGATTCCACTTACGAAACCTAAAGCGTTCTGCAATCTACAATGACTTCGGTTGTAAGTGTTTCTGCATTATTTTCACAATATCAGCAAAATTCACTTTGGAAGATTTGGTTTGAGCAGTTAAATTTCTAAGCAAACTATATGCCTTTAAACCCAATGCACTTTACAAAATTTGTACTTGTTTCTCATTGGCCCTTGTATTTGATTCAAAATATTGTTAATTAGCTCAGCCTATAAATTCAGTTATCCATTGTGTAATCAAAAGTGTGTATCTTTCTGATGTAGTCAGCCATTTCTGCTTTTTTATGATTATTATCACCTGATTCATATTCACCTGATTATTATCACACTCACTCGTTATGAAGCTGTGATGTTCCATTTTCTGACTTTGTTTTATAAAGCCCGATTGTGTCTTCTCTTCCAAGAACATGTGCTCTGCCACTTTCCTTTTAAATGCGGAAGTCTGCACGTACAGAGCTGCGCATTTTAGTCGCCATTCCTCGCAGCATTTTTTTAGTTTGAAAGTCTCACTGCTCTTCAACAGGTCAGTAGCTGTCTGGGGATTGTTTTAAAAACAGCTCTTCAGCAATATTACGTTTTTTAACATTAAACTAATTCAAAGGAAGACAGAGGAATTGGGAATGCTGGTCTAACTTTGTGTTTAAGCAAAGTGAGCTTGTATCACATGGTAGCATGATGACGTATGCAATTCATGTATTTTTACACTTAAACAGTAATTAATTTTTAAGCAAACAAGAATACTTATTCAGACAATATATATACAAGATTAATCAAATAATATTGAAATATTAAATACACAACAGTTGCATTTGTTTTTCTTTGTATAACTAAGTGACAGATCAAGGCTGTGTGACTACATTTGTAGGCTAATGAGTCATAATCTTGACTTTGCATGTACTGTTGAGCTACTTATAGTAAGGTAACCTCGGAGTGTTGTGGCAATTCACTGCACATATGACAGATATTATTCATTCGTTTTTTTTTCTGGTGCAGTGAAATTTTGAGTGTGTGCCTGACAAGGGTTGCTTGCCATCTGCAGCATATCTTAGACAACGAAAGAAGTTTGCAAACATTCCAGAAAATGATACAAATATCAGCAGATGCTTCTTCTCCGAATCAAGAACAAGAAACACCATAAACACTCACCAATTCAATTATATCTATCACGAGGGAAATAGAATCAAGGAGCATGAGAATGTTGGCAAAGAGGGCTTCATTTTCCTTACAAGCCACAAGAAACAAGACTGCTCACCTGCACCCCACCAGTTTTCAATTTTCCAGAAGGGTGTTTTGTAGGTTGGGCCCAGCAGGATACGTACAGTTACATCAGTGGAAAGCACGGCTGCATTCAATAAATAAACCTAAGTGTCCTGCTAGTGAACATCAGGGTCACTGATATGAAATATTGACTTTGTTTCTCTCTTCACTGATCTTCTGAATGTTTCTAGCACTTATGCTTTCATTTCCTGAATTTCAGATATGGCTCCTGGTGAATAACCTTTTCAGAGAGCAGTGCCTGGAGTAGGCAGCATCCACTTTTAAGGACCCTCACCACCCGGGACATATCTCTTCTCATTACTACCGTCAGGGAGGGGGTACAGGAGCCTCAATGTTTCAGGAACAGCTTCTTCACATCTGCTATCAGATTTCCGAACGATCTATGAGCCCTACTCACTACTCTGCTATTTATTTTTATTGTAACTTCTAGTAATATTTTATGCCTTGTACAGTAGTGTTGCCACAAAAACAACCAATTTCATGACTAACGTCTGTGGTAATAAACTTGATTCTGACTCTGATTCAGCGGTGGGGTCATGAAGTTGCAATAAGTTGTCTTGGCTCTCATTTCAGGCACGTACTGACATGAAGTAGAGGATCAGTACAATTTCCAGGCTCAGGCTCTTACCTCAGATTTCATTTCAGGCGCCATCTCAGGCGAGCAAGAGCTAACCTCTCAATCTTAAGAGGAGAGGGTAGTTTGAAAACTGCCATTTGATATGTACGCCACAGTTCCTAAGAATACATTGGATTGTGTGGCGGGAGAGAGAGTTCAAAAGAGGCGAGTGGGATCAGTCGGGACATTCTGAACACTATAGTTTCCAAGGGGACATTCTGCATGCCCCAGTTCCCGAGGAAGCATGGAATTGTGTATAATTAGGCACGTGGGAAAGGCCAATAAAAAGAAGTTTGGTTTATGCAGAGTGGCCATTGTCTGAGTGGGCCAGTGTTAGAGTGGTCAGTTCAGGGGTTTGGCTCATAGAGGCATCAGCAAGGAAAGGTGAAGACCGTAGGTAGATTCTTTTCATTTAATTTTTCTTTCTTTCTTATTGCACCGTTAGAGCAGTAGGGCTGCCAGCAGGATGAATACTCCTCTTGAGGGGTGCAGGAAGGCAGGGAGACCTCCAGTGTCCCTGATATCTGCAACTGCCTTCAGCCGTAGCTTCCTTCAGACTGTGTTCAGGAATTCAAGTTGGAACTGGATGAAACTCGGATCAATCAGGAGGCTGAGGGGTTAATCAACCGCAAAAACAAGGAGGTCGTTACACCCAAGGTGCAGGACACAGGTAACTGTTCGGCCATTAGGAAGGAGAAAAAGGATTAGTAACCAGTGCAGAGTACCCCTGAGGCCATTCGCCTCAACAATAGGTATACCACTTTGGATGCTGTTGGGGGGTGGCAGTGCAGAATGGCCTAGCAGAGGAAAGACACTGAGGTCACATCTCTGGCACTGAGTCTGGCTCTATGGCTCAGAAAGGAAGGGGAAAGAAAAGCTAAGCTGTAGTGATAATGGATTCATTGGTTAGGGGAAGAGCCAGGAGAATCTGTGGATGAGAATGAGATTCCTGAAAGGTACCAGCGGCAGAGACATCTCCGATCGAATCCACAGCATTCTTAAGTGGGAAGATGAGCAGACAGAGTTCATGGTCCATGTTGGTAACAACAATGTGGGTAGGGGAGTGACAAGGTCCTCCAAAGTGAGTTCAGGGGTTTAGGTGCTAAGTTAAAGGCCAGGCCCTCCAGGGTTGTGATCTCAGAACTTCTACCCTTGCCACGTGCTAGTCAAGCCAGAGACAGGAAGATCATACAGTTCAACACGTGGCTAAGGAGATAGTGCAGGAGGGAGGTGGGACCTTCACAGAAGTGAATGTTTGCAACTGAACTGGAGGAGAACAAATATCCTTGCAGGAAGGCTTGATAGTTCTGCACGGGTGGGGGGGGGGGGGGTTAAACTAGAGTTTCAGGGGAATAGAAACCAGAGTGCTGGGACAGATAATGGAGTGACTGAGGGGAAGGATGTTGTTAAGTCAGGAACCAAAAGATTGAGCATAGTGGAACTAATGTTCTAGGTTTCGTATGTTTCAATGGAAGGGTTATTATAGGGAAAACAGATGAGCTTAGGACATGGACCAGCACGTGGAATTACAACATTATAGCCATTAGTGAGATCTGGTTGTTGGAGGGGTAGGACTGGCAGCTCAATGTTCCATGGTTCCATTGTTTTAGACGTGATGGAGCAGGAGAAATTAAAGGGGAAGAGGTCAAAGAACATGTCATGGAAGTCTCAGACAGGACAGACTGGAGAGCTCGTCGAGTGAGGCTTTACAGGTGCAGCTGAGGAATAGGAAAGGGATAACCATGTTAATAGGATTACATTATAGACCACACAATAGTCTGCGGGATTTAGAGGAGTAAATCTATCAGTGAATGAGGCAGGGCAGGAGAACACTTCGCATCTAGTGATTATAATGCCATTTTCAAGATAATTATGGGGGAGGATAGGCCTGGTCCTCAGGCTGAGATTATAAATCGGAGAAAGGCCAATTTTGATAGTATCAGAAAGGATCTGGCAAGTGTTGATTGGGACAGGGTGTTTTCTGGAAAACTTGGCAAGTGGGAGGTCTGTAAAAGTGAAATTTTGAGAGTATAGAGTTTGCATGTTCCTATCAGAATAAAACAAAAGGATAATAGATTTAGGGAACCTTGGTTTTCAAGAGATATTGAGGCTCTGGTTAAGAAAAAGTAGGAGGTGCATAGCTGTTATTGGCAGGAAGGAGCAAATGAAGAACTTGAGGAGTATAAGAAATGCATGGAAACACAAAAAGGAAATCAGGAGGGCTAAAAAAAGGCATGATGTTGCTCTAGCAGACTAAGTGAAGGAGAATCCCAAAGGGTTCTACAGACATTTATTAAGAGCGAAAGGATAGCTAGTGACAAAATTGGTTCTCAGGAAGATCATGCAGATCATAGTCTTCTTGGGAATACTATGCATGGAGCCAAAAGAGATGGAGGAGAACTTAAATGGATTTTTTGCATCTGTCTTTATTCAGGAGATGGACGCAGAGTCTGTAGAAGTGAGACAACGCAGCTGTGAGGTCATGGACTCTATACAGATTTCAGGGAAGGAGGTGTTTACCATCTTGAGGCAAATTAGAGAGGATAAATCCCAAGGGCCTGACAAGGTGTTCCCTCGGATCCTGAGGGAGGCAAATGCAGAAACTGCAGGAGCTCGAACAGAGATATTTAAATCATCCTTAGCAACAAGGGAGGTGCTGCAGGATTGAAAGATAGCTAATGTTTTAAAAAGACCCTAAGAATAGGCCAGTGAGCCTGACCTCAGTCGTGGGTAAGTTATTGAAAGGCATTCTAAGGGACTAGATATATAAGTCCGTGGATTAACAGGGACTGATTAACGATAGTTTACATGGCTTTGTGTGTGGTAGCTCTTTTGTTGGAGTTTTTCAAGGAAGTTACCAAGAAAGTTGAGGAAGGCCTAGTGGTGGATGCTGCCCACATGGATGTTAGCAAGATCTTTGACAAAGTCCCACATGGGAGGTTGGTCAAGAAGGTTCAGTCACTTGAATTTCAAGATGAAGTATTAAATTAGATTAGACATTGTCTCTACAGGAGAAGCCAGAGAGTGGTAGTAGATGGTTGCCTCTCTGACTGGAGGCCTGTAACTAGTTGTGTTCAATAGTGATCAGTGCTGCGTTCCTTGGTGTTTGTCATCTATATCAATGATCTGGATGATAATGTGGTAAACCGGATCAGCAAATTAGCAGGTAACACCAAGATTGGGGGTGTAGAAGACAGCAAAGAGACAATCAAAGTTTGCAGTGGGGTCTGGACCAGCCGGAAAAATAGGCTTAAAAATGGCAGATGGAATTTAATGCTGATAAGTGTGAGTTGTTGCACTTTGGGAAGACAGGGTAGGACTAACAGGAGAGCAGCAGAGTACTGAGGAGTGCAGTAGAACAGGGATAGATCCATAATTACTTGAAAGTGGTGTCATTAGTAGATAGAGTTGTAAAGATGGAACATTATGTTGAAGTTTTATAAGAAGTTGGCAAAGCCTAATTTTGAGTATTGTGTGCAGTTTTAGTCACTTACCTACAGGAAAGATGTCAATAAGATGAAAGAAAGCAGATAATATTTACAAGAATGTTGCCAGGACCGGAGGACATGAGTTAAAGGGAAAAGATGAACAGGTCAGGACTTTATTCCTTGGAGTGTAAAAGAATGAGGGGAGATTTGATAGAAGTATACAAAATTATGAGTGATATGCATAGGGTAAATGCAAGGAAACTTTGTCCACTGGGGTTGGGTGAGACTAGAGTCAGATGTCATGGGTTAAGGGTGAAAGGTGAAATGTTTAAAGGGAACATGGGGGAGGGGGATTTCTTCACTCAGAGGGTGGTGAGAGTGCAGAATGAGCTGCAGTGGAAGTAGTGGGTGTGGATTTGATTTCAACATTTAAGAGAAATTCAGATAGGTACATGGATGGGAGAGATATAGAGGGCTATGGTTCGGGTACAGGTTAATGGGAGTGGACAGATTAATAGTTCAACAAAGACTAGGTAGGTCGAAGGACTTGTTTCTGTGCCACAGCATTCTATGACTCTGTGACTTGAATGTATAGTGTATATGCACCAATATTAAACCAGGAATGTGAAACTATAGGTGGAAGAACCCTTAAGTTATTTGCACTGTAAAAAAAAATTCAAGTAGATTTTTACAATACTGAAGCTTTGTGATGGAATGAATATGATCATCAACTTGAAGTCTTTAAACAGAGGGAGAGGTGGAACGAACACAATTATGTTAGAGAAAAGCATACATGCTTTGCACCTGAACATTTAATTATCTTTTTTTATTTTTGTGCTTTGTAACATATGCCTGTGAATGCCCTTTAAGCATGTAACCCTCACACTGGGCTCCCATGTGAACTTGGCTCGATTGCTACTGTAACTCTGCTAACAGCCCACACAACTCAGCGGTGAGAAGGCTGCCTTTCATAAACAATATACGTCTAGGGTCAGTGTGATTTGCGGTTCAACCAAACAGGAAAGCTGGGATGTTTCGATTAATGGAATCTCAGTTTGAGTGAATGCTGTGTAAATACTGTCCATACAGAATTACTGGTCGCCAAGAAATAACAAATCATACACCAGAATAAAATTGTAAAGAAGGAATATCTATCAACTTCAGCTTTATCAAACAGCTATTAAGAGAAAGAAAAGAAAGAGGAAAAAAAGTAAAAGGGCCCATTACAGCTAGACCAGTGTAAATGTGCACATGACCGCTGGAACTCATTTCTTCAAAAAGCTGAGTATAAACATTACTCATGGCACTGAATGCTCATCACCAATCACCAGTAGAGCTTCCCATCTTGGATTCCTTCATCTCACGAAGCAGTCCTTGCAATCGCGTCTTTACCTCAGATTGAATCCTATGGGCATCTCTGCCTATCTTCTCTTTACCACATCTCCCACCAAAAGACCAAGAACCCCATCACTGTCTGTCACAAAACTCTCTCTGCCCAGCTCTCTCTAGAACCTCCTCCTGATCCCACCATCCTGATTGGCTGACACAACATTCCTAAGTTGAACAACATGGCCCCTTATACTTAGCCAAAACCAAAACATTCTACGAACAGGACATACTTCTACAGAAGACTACTAAAATGAAATACCTCACAGCATAGCAGTAGAAATCTTAACCAGGGCAGTACAGGTAAATATTAGAGAGTGAATTTTCAAACATGCACTTGTCATTACTTTGAAGAAAGGACTAAAATATAATTCATCACACTATTACATGGTATCCAGAACTGTTTTGACATAGTTGATGAAAGGGTGAAACTGTTATCAACCTTGTTGTGAAATCTGATTGCTTATAATTGATTGATCATGTCAGTAAAAGTTATAGTTATGATGACCTTACTTTATCATAACAAATACTAGAACGTTGTTTAAGATGTTCATTTTATTTTAAGTAACGTTCAACATGAGTACTATCAGTCTTGAATGAGTTACTTTTTACCATAGTTACAGAACGGTACAATTCATACAAGGACCAGTGTTTATTGACAGGAAGCAACTGTTCAGCTGGTTAACTTGTATCATTCGTGACTTGATATTCAACAACCGTTTATCATCAGGAGATGGCAATGCACTCTGGTAAGGTGGAAGATGTCTCTGTAAGCGATGCTGCTACTTCTACTACTATTAAATCTACCGAGTGGAGCTTTACTCAGGCATTGTCACTGTGACTGCTTTCAGGTTTTTTGTATATTCTCAGTTTGGCAGTGGTTACACAAGAAGCCATCAGTTTGTAAATACTCCAGTTAAGTTATATCAGACAGCAACACTACAAAACTATGTGTTCAGTTCTGCAAGAAAGATTGTCCACATGATTTAATGCACAGAAGAAGAGAACTAGCAAAATTGAGATAAAGTACAAAGGCAATGTAAAGTGACAAGGCTATATGTTTAATGTACTTAATTTATCATCTTAGTCTTCATCTGTTATTCTCCTGACCTTTTTAGACCGAAGAGAAATTAGAATCAGTAATTGAACGCAAACATGAGGAATTCTGCATATGCTGGAAATGCAAGCAACACACATCAAAGTTGCTGGTGAACGCAACAGGCCAGGCACTATCTCTAGGAAGAGGTACAGTCGACGTTTCGGGCCGAGACCCTTCGTCAGGACTAACTGAAGGAAGAGCTAGTAAAAGATTTGAAAGTGGGACGGGGAGAGGGAGATCCAAAATGATAGGAGAAGACAGGAGGGGGAGGGATGGAGCCAAGAGCTGGACAGGTGATTGGCAAAAGGGATATGAGAGGATCATGGGACAGGAGGCCCAGGGAGAAGGAGAAGGGGGAGGGGGGAAAAACCCAGAGGATGGGCAAGGGGTATAGTCAGAGGGACAGAGGGAGAAAAAGGAGAGAGAGAGAAAGAATGTGTGTATATAAATAAATAACTGATGGGGTACGAGGGGGAGGTGGGGCATTAGCGGAAGTTAGAGAAGTCAATGTTCATGCCATCAGGTTGGAGGCTACCCAGACGAAATATAAGGTGTTGTTCCTCCAACCTGAGTGTGGCTTCATCTTTACAGTAGAGGAGGCCATGGATAGACATATCAGAATGGGAATGGGATGTGGAATTAAAATGTGTGGCCACTGGGAGATCCTGCTTTCTCTGCGGACAGAGCATAGGTTTTCAGCAAAATGATCTCCCAGTCTGCGTCGGGTCTCGCCAATATATAGAAGGCCACATCGGGAGCACCGGACACAGTATATCACCCCAGCCGGCTCACAGGTGAAGCGTCGCCTCACCTGGAAAGACTGTCTGGGGCCCTGAATGGTGGTAAGGGAGGAATCAGTAATTGAACTAATTTTCGTGTAAAATTGAAAACATTTGGAAACAATCTGGAAAAGTGTGAAGTTGTACACTTTGGAAGGTCGAGCTTCAAGGCAGAGTACAAGGATAATAGTGGAATTCATAGCAGTGTAACGGAACAGGCCGATCTTGGGAATTCACATCCATAGATCCCACACCTTCCCACACAAGTTGATAGGGTTGTTAAGAGGGCATATAGTTGTTGGCCTTCATTAATCGGAGGATTAAGTTCAAGAGCATGAGGTAATGCTGCAGCTCTATAAAACTCTGGTTAGACCACACT
Organism: Mobula hypostoma; assembly: GCF_963921235.1. NCBI lineage: Eukaryota > Metazoa > Chordata > Chondrichthyes > Myliobatiformes > Myliobatidae > Mobula > Mobula hypostoma. Next base: position 89,369,766 of record NC_086099.1, on the reverse strand, counting down.
TGGAGTATTGTGTTCAATCTGTTCTCATTACTGGAAGAATGTGGAAACTTTAGAGAGAGTGCAAAGGAGATCCTTTCAAAGGACGATGAGCGGTAACCTGATAGAACCTCATAAAATGATAAGCAGCATTGGTAGAGTCCAGCACCTTTTTCCCAGTGTGGACATCACTAATACAACAGGACGTAATTTTAAGCTGATTATGGAAAAGTGCAGGGGGAATCTCAGAGGTAGGTTTATATACAGGGCTTGGTGGGTGTGTGAAACACCCTGCCAGGAGTGGTGATCTAGGCAAATATATTAGAAACATTTAAGGCACTCATAGGTAGACTATGGAGGGCTATGTGGGAGGAAAGTGTTAGATTGCTCTTGGAGTAGGTTAGGTTAAAAGGTTGGCACAACATCACAGGCTGAAGTGCCTATACTGCTCTCTGTTCCAATCAGCAAGAATGGCAACATCTTTGAGGAGAGAAACTGAGATAACATTGGTGACTTCTGATGAAGATGCAAGTTAAAAGTCAGAGACCTGAAACACCAACTCTGTTTCTCTCTTCGCAGGTGCTGCCTAACCTGCTGAGTATTTTCAGTACTTTATTTCAGATTTCTAGCATCTACAGCTTCCTACTTCTTTGGTGTAAATCTACACTGAATAGTCTCCTACTGTGATTACATTGTCCAATTAACCCAGGTCCACCACAGCCGTTGAGCTCTGTGCTGACTGTATGTTGGATGATTGATGCTGTAGCTTGTGGTGGACGGGATGGGACATTTATTGGTTATCATCTCAATGGGGGACCAATGTTGCAAGTGTCAGCAGCAGTTTAACTAGGCAGCTGCTACCTTTTAATGGGGTTGAATTGTGACTGCAGAAGTTGTTGATGTCATTCCCATCTGGAAAATACTGGCACAGCACGGAAAAGTTGGAGATTTTATCAACCATGTCCATCACTGATATAAACATTTTATCCCAGATTTATTAAATTAAATTTGAACTCCACAATTGAGGAGGGCTCAGACTCACTTCTCTGGATCAATATTCTGGGCTAATGGGCAGTAAGCTTTCTGCTTTTCTGATGCAAATTGTGCTTGGAACAGGTGACCTGGCATGAGGATATGTCTGCCTATACCAGGTGGCAGCTGCTGTCTGCTATCTTATCCTGAAAGCAGGATGAAATGCATCATTGGATGCTAGGCTTTGTAACTGAAAGGTGCAGCTATCATAGGTGAACAGCAATGAGCACGTGGTAGACTTGTAGCAGGTCTAACTGTGAGATGGTTTGGCAAATCAATCATGCTAGAATTCTATGATATACAAATTAGACTACAGTTAGAATACCATGCACAGTAATAGTTACCACACTTCAAGAAGAAAATGATAAAATTTGAGAAAGGCAAAGGAAATTAACAAATCCTATAAATTGTCAGTGCTAAAGTACTTCAGATATGAGGAGTTGTTTACTGGACAGGAGCTGTTTGCTCTGGGACAACCTAGAATGTGGTAGATCTTAGTGAGAAAGAAGAGAATTATCAATAGCCTAGATAAAAAGAGCAGGCAGAACTTAGTTCCCATAGGAGACTGTACAAGAGACATGAATTAAATTAACTGGTGGAAGAATTAAAGAGGAGTTTTCTAATTCTTCAAGTCCTAGAGTGGGTCTGGGTCTCATTAGCTGAAAGTGAGGTGGAGCTAAAACTCTCACCACATTTCAGAAGTACTTGGATGAACACTTGATGAACCATGGCCACAATAAGGCTACAGACCTGGAGCCTGGAAATGGGATGCATTTAAAATCCACTTTTAACCATCATGGACATAATTGGCCAGATAGCATCTTCTGTGCTTCCATAATGTTGATGGCACCCATGGACAGATCCAAGCAACACACACAAAATGCTGGAGGAACTCAGCAGGCCAGGCAGCATCTATGGAAAAGAGCAGAGTTGATGCTTTGGGCCGAGACCCTTTCCAGCATCTGCAGATTTTCTCTTGTCGGAGATCCGAGGAGCATGGAAGTTAAATTGTAAATAAAACACAAATAAAATAAAGTTTAAATGAGTTAATGATTAATAGACAGTATACTGGTAATTGTCGACAGATCAGATGCTAAAATCTTCCTTTGTTAATACTGGAACAAGATCATCACTTTCGATATCAGGGGCATCTCTGGAATGATGAAAATACCTTGAGGAAGTTTCTAAATTGCTGCCATTCATAGACAAGTTAATTTATTTACACTATCATATTCATTTCGGAAAACAATAGCAAGGCTATAGAGCATTTTTCAATTTTCAATCAATCTCCTATGCCATCAGGTACTGAGAAGATTCAGAAATTCTATTGATTTGAAATGAAAGAGAAGAGTGGTAGCTCGTGTTGGCTGTTCGTTTGTAGCTTGGATATTAGGTCGCATATGTTTTATCACCAGTTGACGTGACATTATCAATTGCAAACTGATTCCATTAATTAATTACAACTTGGAATAAATGTCACTTTTACCAAGTAACAGCCCAATAGATACTGGGGATCCAGAGAGATGGCATCTGTTTCCCACAAAGGGATCATAGTCCTTTCTTTCAAATATGCCCTAAATCAGCTCAAATCAGAGAGGCCAGCTGAAATAACAGGGTCTTCAAAAAAATTAAAGAAAGATATTTTCTTTGGCAATGAAATAACCAAGCCACTTCTATACTTACGTAAGAATTGATGGATTCTGAAGTGTCGCCATCTTTTTTTAGGATCAAAACCAAATAAGAGCTAGTTAAATTTTGGAATGGATTGTGTTGTCACTATCAATGGTTTCTTTTCTAATGTAATGTCTCTCATGGCTCAATGCAAACATATCAATAGACTATTTGTTTATGGCTCCTCCAGTGACTGCAACAAATGTGCCAATTTTTTTTTAAATAAATATGCCAAATTGGCACTTATGTACTGTACAATTGGAAGCTACCCCTTACAAATTAAATATTAAACCTGATCCTGCCTACCTTCATACTGTTAAAAAAAGGGTATCTGAGGATAGCGTTAGTGGGAGATCTTAATTTTCTGGTATTGACTGAACCACCCAGCGTGCAAAGGGCCTGGATAGAGAAGGATTTTTGTGGTGCATCCAAGACAGTTTCCTCATGAAATATTTAGAGGAAGCTATTCGGAAAGGAGGAATACTGGACCTGTTCTGACGAGCGAGGCAGGCAGGTTACTGAAATGGTAGATGGGGAGCACTATTAGCCCTATTAGGGGGCATAGTTTTAAGGTGCTTGGCAATAGGTACTGAGGGGATGTCAGGGGTACGTTTTTCACACAGAGAGTGGTGGGTACATGAAATGCACTGCTAGCGGCAGTGGTGGAAGTGGATACGATAAGAGCTCCTTAGATAGGCACATGGAGCTTAGAAAACTAGAGGGCTATGCGCTAGGGAAATCCTGGGCAGTTTCTAGAGTAGGTTACCTGGTCAGCACAACATTGTGGGCCGAAGGGCCTGTAATGTGCTATAAATTTCTATGTTCTATCTTCTATGTTCTACTAGTCTTAAAATAGTTATGGGAAAAACAGGTTAAATTGCTGAACAGGAGGAGAGCCAACTTTGAGGGCATTAGATAGGATCTTTCTCGGGTTGACAAAGGAACATTAGGTAAATGGCAAGCTTTTAAAAGGGTCATATGAAGAGTCCAGGGGAAGCACGTTCCTGTTAGGATGAAAGAGAGGCAAAGTTCAGGGAAGCACAAACATGAGAAATGCAGCACAAACAAAATGGTGGAGGAACTCAGACAGCATCTAAGGAAAAGAGTAAAAAGTCGATATTTTGGGCCGAAGCTCTTCATCAGAACTGGAAAAAAAAAGATGAGAAGTCAGAGTAAGAAGGTGGAGGAAGGGGAGGAAGAAGTACAAGGTGGCAGGTGATAGGTGAAACTGGGAGAGGGGACAGGTGAAGTAAAGAGCTGAGAGGTTGATGAAAGAGATAAAGTGTTGGAGGAGCGGAATCTAATAGGAGAAGGTAGAAGACCATGGAAGAAAGGGAAGGAGGAGGAGCACCAGAGGCACAAGGTGGGCTAGTAAGGGGATAAGGTGAGAGAGGGAGACAGGAATGAAGAACGGTGAAGGAGAGGAGAGGATCAATTACTGGAAGTTCAAGAAATCGATGTTCATGTCATCGAGTTGGAGGCTACCCACACGGGATACAAGGCGTTGCTCCTCCAACCTGAGTGTGGCCTCATCACAGCGGTAGAGGAGGCCATGGACTGACATGTCGGACTGGGAATGGGAAGTAGAATTGAAATAGTTTTGAAAGTTCAGGGAACTCGGGCTGTTGAGAGATATTGAGGGTCTGGTAAGGAAGAAGAAAGAAGTGTACATCACATTTAGGCAACTGGGTATGAATGAACCCCTCAATGAACATAAAATGTTTAAGACTGGACTTAGGAGAGAAATCAGAAGGGAAAAATAAGGGTATGAGAGAGATTTGACAGGTAGGGTTAAGTATAATTCCAAGAGGTTGTTCAGCTACATTAACAGCAAAAGGCTGATGTGGGTGAGAGAGACTAAGTCCTCTTAAAAACCATCAGAGCCATCTATGTGTGCAGCCACAAGAAGTGGCTGAGGATGTTAATGTCCATTTCTCCTCTGTGTTACTAAGAGTATATCATGGACACCAGAGAGGTAGGGTAATAAGTAGTGAGGTTTCAGATCATTGGCATATACAAGGAAGAAAATATTTGCAATTTGAAGCACAATAAGTTTGGCAAACTCTCAGGGCCTGACCAAGTGAATTCCTGGACCTTATAGAAAAACAGGGAAGAAATCATAGAGGACTTTGTATAGAACATAGAACATAGAATAATACAGCACAGTACAGGACCTTCGGCCCACAATGTTGTGCCGACCCTTAAACCCTGCCTCCCATATAACCCCCCGCCGCCACCTTAAATTTCTTCATATACCTGTCTAGTAGTCTCTTAAGTTTCACTAGTGTATCTGCCTCCACCACTGACTCAGGCAGTGCATTCCTCGCACTAACCACTCTCTGAGCAAAAAACCTTCCTCTAATATCCCCCTTGAACTTCCCACCCCTTACCTTAAAGCCGTGTCCTCTTGTATTGAGCAGTGGTGCCCTGGGGAAGAGGTGCTGGCCGTCCACTCTATCTATGCCTCTTAATATCTTGTATACTGTACCTCCATCATGTCTCCTCTCATCCTCCTTTTCTGCACAGAATAAAGCCCTAGCTCCCATAATCTCTGATCATAATGCATTCTCTCTAAAACAGGCAGCATCCTGGTAAATCTCTTCTGTACCCTTTCCAATGCTTCCACATCCTTCCTATAGTGAGGCGACCAGAACTGGACACAGTACTCCAAGTGTGGCATAACCAGAGTTTTATAGAGCTGCATCATTACCCAGCGACTCTTAAACTCTATCCCTCGACTTATGAAAGCTAACACCCCATAAGCTTTCTTAACTACTCTATCTACCTGTGAGGCAACTTTCAGAGATCTGTGGACATGTACCCCCAGATCCCTCTGCTTCTCCACACTTCCAAGTATCCTGCCTTTTACTTTGTACTCTGCCATGGAGTTTATCCTTCCAAAGTGTACCACCTCATACTTCTCCGGGTTGAACTCCATCTGCCACTTCTCAGCCCACTTCTGCATCCTATCAATGTCTCTCTGCAATCTTTGACAATCCTCTAGACTATCCACAACACCACCAACCTTTGTGTCGTCTGCAAACTTGCCAGCCCACCCTTCTGCCCCCACATCCAGGTCGTTAATAAAAATCACGAAAAGTAGAAGTCCCAGAACTGATCCTTGTGGGACACCACTAGTCCCAACCCTCCAATCCAAATGTACTCCCTCCACCACGACCCTCTGCCTTCTGCAGGCAAGCCAATTCTGAATCCACCTGGCCAAACTTCCTTGGATCCCATGCCTTCTGACTTTCTGAATAAGCCTACCATGTGGAACCTTGTCAAATGCCTTATTAAAATCCATGTAGATCACATCCACTGCACTACCTTTATCTATATGCCTGGTCACCTCCTCAGAGAACTCTATCAGACTTGTTAGACACAATCTGCCCTTCACAAAGCCATGCTGACTGTCTCTGATCAGACCATAATTCTCTAAATGCCCATGGAACCTACCTCTAAGAATCTTTTCCAACAGTTTCCCCACCACCAACGTAAGGCTCACTGTTCTATAATTACCCGAACTATCCCTACTACCTTTTTTGAACAAGGGGACAACATTCGCCTCCCTCCAATCCTCCGGTAGCATTCCCATGGACAACAAGGTCATACAGATCCTAGCCAGAGGCTCAGCAATCTCTTCCCTCAACTCATGGAGCAGCCTGGGGAATATTCCATCAGGCCCCGGGAACTTATCTGTCCTAATATATTTTAACAACTCCAACACCTCCTCTTCCTTAATATCAACATGCTCCAGAACATCAACCACACTCATATTGTCCTCACTGTCAACAAGTTCCTTCTCATTGGTGAATACCGAAGAGAAGTATTCATTGAGGACCTTGCTCATTTCCATAGCCTCCAGGAACATCTTCCCAGCTTTATCTCTAATCAGTCCTATCTTCACTCCTGTCATCCTTTTGTTCATCACATAATTGAAGAATGCCTTGGGCTTTTCCTTTACCCTACTCGCCAAGGCCTTCTCATGCCCCCTTCTTGCTCTTCTCAGCCCCTTCTTAAGCTCCTTTCTTGCTACCCTATATTCCTCAATAGACCCATCTGATCCTTGCTGCCTAAACCTCATGTATGCTGCCTTCTTCCACCTGACTAGATTCTCCACCTCACTTGTCACCCATGGTTCCTTCACCCTACCATTCTTTATCTTCCTCACCAGGACAAATTTATCCCTAACATCCTGCAAGAGATCCCTGAACATCAACCACATGTCCATAGTACATTTCCCTGCAAAAACATCATCCCAATTCACACCCGCAAGTTCTAGCCTTATAGCCTCATAATTTGCCCTTCCCCAATAAAAAAATTTCCTGTCCTCTCTGATTCTATCCTTTTCCATGATAATGCTAAAGGCCAGGGAGTGGTGGTCACTGTCCCCCAGATGCTCACCCACTGAGAAGTCTGTGACCTGACCCGGTTCGTTACCTAATACTAGATCTAGTATGGCATTCCCCCGGTCGGTCTGTCAACATACTGTGACAGGATCCCATCCTGGACACACTTAACAAACTCTGCCCCGTCTAAACCATTGCAACTAATTTGGTGCCAATCAATATTAGGAAAGTTAAAATCACCCACGATAACAACCTTAACAAAAACAACAGGAATTCTGCAGATGCTGGAAATCCAAGCAACACACATCAAAGTTGCTGGCGAACGCAGCAGGCCAGGCAGCATCTATAGGAAGAGGCCTGAAACGTCGACTGCGCCTCTTCCTATAGATGCTGCCTGGCCTGCTGCATTCGCCAGCAACTTTGATGATAACAACCTTGTTATTTTTGCACCTTTTGAAAATCTGCCTCCCAATCTGCTCCTCAGTATCTCTGCTGCTACCAGGGGGCCTATAGAATACCCCCAATAGAGTAACTGCTCCCTTCCTGTTCCTGACTTCTACCCATACTGACTCAAAAGAGTGATCCTGCTACATTACCCACCCTTTCTGTAGCTGTAATAGTATCCCTGACCAGTAATGCCACCCCTCCTCCCCTCTCCCCCCCCCCCATCCCTTTTAAAGCACTGAAATCCAGGAATATTGAGAATGCATTCCTGCCCTGGTGCCAGCCAAGTCTCTGTAATGGCCACTACATCATAATTCCATGTATGTATCCAAGCTCTCAGTTCATCACCTTTGTTCCTGATGCTTCTTGCATTGAAGTACATGCACTTTAGCCCTTCTACCTTACTGTCTTTACACCCTTTATTCTGCTTCTCTTTCCTCAAAGCCTCTCTATATATTAAATCTGGCTTTACTCCATGCACTATACTTGCAGTTCTCGCATGACCTTTATCCTCCTCCACCTCACTATCTGCTCTAACACTCTGGTTCCGCTCCTCCTGCAGACCTAGTTTAAACCCCCTGGAGCAGCACTAGCAAACCTTCCCACAAGGATGTTAGTCCTCCTCCAGTTCAGGATAGTATGGATAGTCACTTCATTGTTCGCCACTGATGAAGTTCCAGAACACAAACCTGCAGGTTGTATGTGGCATACATACTTTGACAATAAATGTACATTGACTTTGACTGGAAGGTGGCTAAAGCTGCCCATGTTTCAAGAAGGGTAGCAAGGACAGGCCGAGGAACTACAGGCCCATGAGCTTAATTTCATTTGTAGGGAATTCTGAGGGACAAGGTCTACTATCTTGATTCCAATTCTGTTCCTGGATAATCAGCATGGTTTTGGGCATAGTAGGTTATGTCTGGTAAACTTTTGCACTTTTTTAAAGTGGTAACTAAAGGAGTAGATGAAAGTAGAGCAGTGGAAGTTGTTTATATGTATTTTAGTAGGCTTTCGACAAGGCCGCTTATAGCAGACTGATAGAACCATAGAACCATAGAAACTACAGCACAGAAACAGGCCCTTTGGCCCTTCTTGGCTGTGCCGAACCATTTGCTGCCTAGTCCCACTGACCTGCACACGGACCATATCCCTCCATACACCTCCCATCCATGTATCTGTCCAATTTATTCTTAAATGTTAAAAAAGAACCCGCATTTACCACTTCGTCTGGCAGCTCATTCCATACTCCCACCACTCTGTGTGAAGCCCCCCCTAATGTTCCCTTTAAACTTTTCCCCCCTCACCCTTAACCCATGTCCTCTGGTTTTTTTTCTCCCCTTGCCTCAGTGGAAAAAGCCTGCTTGCATTCACTCTATCTATACCCATCATAATTTTATATACCTCTATCAAATCTCCCCTCATTCTTCTACGCTCCAGGGAATAAAGTCCTAACCTATTCAACCTTTCTCTGTAACTGAGTTTCTCAAGTCCCGGCAACATCCTTGTAAACCTTCTCTGCACTCTTTCAACCTTATTTATATCCTTCCTGTAATTTGGTGACCAAAACTGAACACAATACTCCAGATTCGGCCTCACCAATGCCTTATACAAACTCATCATAAATCTGGAAAGTTAGTTTGCATGAGATACAGGGGAAGTGAACAAGATAGGTTCAGAATTGGCTTGATAATAGGAGGTAGAGGGTAATGGATGAAGGTTAATTCTCTGAATGAAAGCCTGTGACTAGTGGCTCTCCAAGGGTCAGTGTTGGGGCCTCTGCTATTCATTATTTATGAAAGTAATTTCGAAATGAACGTACATGGCTTGTTAGCAAGGTTGCTGATGATACCGTAATTAGGGAGTCTTGTTGCTAGTGAAACAAGTTACAATGAATTGCAAAGAGATCATGATCAGATCAGAAGATGGGCTGAGGAATGGCAAATGGATTTCAACTCACATAAGTTGAAGTGATGCATTTTGGACGGGCAATCCAGGGTAGAGCTGATACAGTGAATGGCAGAGCACTGATGAGTGTATTGGAACAGAGTGTAGCTCACTCAAAGCAGATGAACAAGTAGACAGGGTGGGGAAGAATTATGCTGGATTTGAACAATTAGGGCATCGAGTTTAGAAGTAGGGATATTACACCGTGGTTATATAAGTCACTGGTGAGGCTGCACTTGGAGTATTGAGTAGTTTCAGTCACCCTGTTACAGGAAAGGCATTATCAAGCCGGGGTTGGCGAAAAAGATATTTATGAGGATGCTATCTGAACTTGAGAGCCTGAGTTCTAGGGAGAGGTTGCCCTTGAACTGAAAAGCTTACAAAATATAGTGGTTACAGCCCAGTCCATCACGGGTAAAACCCTCTCACCATTGAGCACATCGACGTGGAGTGCTGTCGCAGGATCATCGGAGACCCCCGCCATCCAGGCCTTGCATTCTTCTTGCTACTGGCATCAAGAAGGAGGTACAGGAGCCTCAGGATCCATACCACTAGGTTCAGGAACAGTTATTACCCTGTAGTTATCAAGCTCTTGAACCAGAGCAATAAGTTTATGCAACTTTACTCACTCACTCACTCACTCCAAAACTGAATTGTCCCATAACCTATGGACTCACTTTCAAAGAACTTTCATCTCATGTTCTCGATATTTATTGCTTATTTATTTACTATTATTAATTTGTTTGTATCTTTTGTTGTTGTTTCTTTGCAGTTTCTGTGATTGCCCACAAGAAAATTATTTCAGGGTTGTACATGGTCACATATATGTACTTGAGAATAAATTTACTTTGAAATTTGTTCTTTTGAGCTGTGTATTCCTGGGACATAGGAGAATTAGGAGTGACCTCGTAGAAGTTTATCAAACTATAAGGGATATGGATAAAGTGAATGGTCATGGTATTTTCTTCAGGGTTGGGGCATCCAAATAGAAGGCACAGATACAGGCTAAGAGTGGAGAGATTAAAATGAGGCCTAAGAGGTAACTTTTAACACAAAAGCCTCCGTAGTATCCAAGACATCTTCAAGGAGTGGTGCCTTAGGAGACCAGCATCTATCGATAGGGACTCCCAGCATCCAAAACGTGCCCCTCGCATTGTTATCGTCAGGAAAGAGGTTGCTGTTGTCGTTGTTCAGTCGTTAAGTCGAGACTGGATATTTCTGACCTCACGAACTCCTGTATACTAAGAATTCTTGTTGGGAACTGCCTCTCTAAAATTCCCCAAGGTCATACACATTGTCTGAGTAATATTATCTATTCATCATAGCCTCTGTCATCCTCTCCTTCTTTTACCTTCTGTTTTGCCTAATATGAGAGTCTTCTCCAAGGAATTCTGTCTTCTCATGATGTGGCCAAAATATTTGAGCTTTAGTCTCATAATCTCATAATTTGAGTTTTTGCCTCTAGTGAGCAGCCTGGCTGTATTTCTTCAAGTATTGACTTGTTGGATCTTCTTGTTGTCCAACCAACTCTTAACATTTTCCTCTAGTATCCACGGTCAAAGGCATTGATTCTTTTGTATTCAGCCACACTAATAGTCCAGTTCTCACAGCCATACATCACAACTGGAAATACCATACACTTGACTATATGGATCTTCATAGACAATGTTATGTCTCTGCTCTTCAGTCTTTTATTTAAGTTTGCCATTGCTGCTCTCCTCAGAAGTAAACACCATTTAATTTCGTGGCTGCAGTAAACTTCTATAGAAATCAAGGAAAACAAAATCCATCACTGCTTCCACTTCCTTTCCACTTATTACCACGGAGTTAGTAGGGCTGGTCAAGATAATCTTGGTTTTCTTAATATTGAGTAACAAGCCAGCTTCTGCACTTTCTTCTTTCACTTTGATTAGAAGCTTCCTCAGACCCTCCTCACTTTCATCCATTAGAATAGTATCATCTGCATATCTGAGGTTGTTAATAGTTCATCTGGCAGTTTTGATTCCAACATTTGAGTCCTCTGGACCAGCATTCCTCATGATGTGTTCAGCATATAGATTAAATAAGTAGGGTGACAGTATGCAATCTTGTCGTATTCCCTTCCCAATCTTGAACCGGTTTGTTGTTCCGTGCTCAGTTCTATCTGTTGCTTCTTGATCTTTGTACAAGCTTCTCATAAGGCAGATCAGATGTCCAGGTATCCCCAGTTCTTTAAGTTTTTGCCATAGCTTATTATAGTCCACACTATCAAAGGTTTTAGAGTAGTCAACAAAACATAGACAAATACTTCACTGGATTGCCTTTGATTTCTCCATCATCCAGCGTAGGTTAGCAATTTGGTCTCTGGTGTCCCTGCCTCTTCTAAAACCAACTTGTACATCTGGCGGTTCTCATTCCATATATTGCTGGAGTCTTGCTTGCATGATCTTTAGCATTAGGAAAGAGGTACAGAAGCCTGAAGGCACACACTCAGTGATTCAGGGGCAGCTTCTTCCCCTCTGCCATCGACTTCTAAATGGACATTGAACCCGTGAACGATAGCTCATTACTTTTTTTATTTCTGCTTTTTTGCACTACTTATTTCAATTTAACTATTTAACAGACATAAATATTTTTCTCTATATTTATTTATCATGTATTTCATTGCACTGCTGCCTTAAAGTTAATAAATTTCACAATACATGCCGGTGATATTAAACCTGATTCTGAGAGGGTGGTGAGTACTTGGAATGACTGCCAGAGGAAATGGTCGAGTGAAGTATAATTGCAACATTTTAGAGGTATTTGGGGAGGTACATGGAAGAGAGGTGCTTGGAGAATTATAGGCCAAACACGAGCAACTGCGGATAGCAAGGAAGCTGCTGTGGTCAGCATGAACCCATTGGCTTAAGGCTTTTTTCCATGCTGTATTACCCTATGGCTCTAAAGTAAAGGATCCCACTGTTCGGAGAAGTACATGGAAGTCCCCCCCCCCACCCCCCCCCCATGTTCCTGGCAGCTTTTACCTCTCAATCAAACTACTGAACATTGGATTATCTGGTCTCTGATCTCATTGTGGTTTGTGGAGCCTTTATGTATTTCTGTGAAGTTTACCAGTGACATTTCAGAAAATATTTCAAGTTCTTAGGAAAATGTTATGGTCTGGAAGGGTGTTTTATAATTTCACATTCTTTCACTCTTTCTTGTAAAAGCTTAAGTGGTTGTAAGCAGCTTACTAATTAACGTCACCGGACATAGAATTAAATAGGAAAACAGTCTACTTACTTTGGTATAAAATGGACTTCTAAGGAATATTTTTTTTATGAATTCACCTTCCTGCTGAGCAAAGCTCCACGCAGACTGTGCAAATTTGTAAAATTGCCTCTTTGATGTCTAGTTTATTTTTAAGCATTTAGAATGCCTCATTCAGATTTTGTGCTGTTTGATCCAAAACCATCGGAGGAAGAACAAGTCTGAATCCCACAAGTAAATAAAATCCCGCATTCCACTGGGATTCTGAGGTATTCCGTGGATCGGTATCAGAGTGAAAGCAGAAGAACAGTTCAAATAAACGTTGGAGATCAAAACTGCCAGTTTTTCTGATTTTTAATGATTGTTTTCAGAACTCGTTCTGAATAGACTATGAAATACTCACATAAGTCCCATGAAGTAGTGAGTAAATTCCCTGAGATTACAAATTAATTTCTGTGAATGTCATGAACAGTAAGCGGCTGTTCGAATTTCTAAAGCTAGCTTTTGAGAATTAAACGTTTCTGCAACATTTTTTCCAACATTCTTCCTTTATATTATGCCTAATATATTTGAACAATTGTAAATTATATCAGGAGAAGAGGACTACGTTACATTGTGCTGGGTCTATTCCATTCTACAGCAATTGGCCTTACTATTGCACTGCCGGTGGACTAGAAGCGGATACCAACTTTCTAAAAACTGCTAGAAAATTGGAAGATTTTGGTTGACATGGTAATGCCTCCTCAGCAAATATACAGTGTTAGAAAGGCAAATAAAATAATGAACAAAGAAGAATATTGCTGTGAGAATATGCTGACAAAAAGGAGGCAGCAATGGCTTATTTATTGATTTATTGAGATAGAGTACAAAGTAGACCCTTCCAGCCCATTGAGCCTTATGCCCACCAATCTCCTGATTTAAAGTTAGTTAAAATTAAAGTCTGTCCCGAGCCTTATAGGCTCATCAGGCTGGTGCTTATGCGGGTTTCCATGGCGTGAAGTGACTCCACCCTCCCCCAGATAGGATGCCAGTCTATTGTGATGTTAACCCCCAGCATCACGATACCCATTTTCAGCTGGGTGGACTGGAGCAATGTGTGGTTAAATGCCTTGCTCAAGGACACAGCACGCTGCCTCGGCTGGGGCTCGAACTCACGACCTCCAGATCGCTAGTCCAACGCCTAACCACTTGGCCATGCACCAAAATCCCCTGATTTAATCCTCCCCTAATGATGGGACTATTTACTATGACCAATTAACTACCAACTGGTATGACCTGCGCCAGCAGGAGGAAACCAGAGAACCCAGAGGAAACCCACGTGGTCACAGGAAGAATGTAAAAACTCCTTGCAGCCGGCAGTGGTTATTGAAGCCTGTACTATAAGGAGTTGTGCTAACCACTACACTACTGTGCAGCTGAAGCTACATTTCAGGACTGAGTATTCGGAAACAAAAGAAAGTGGAGGAGCAATTGTTCCTGAATTTTGTATTGGACAGTTCGAACAGTGTAAACTTCCATGAGATTCAGGGTAATGGCTGTCATTTGAAGTGCTCTTTGGGCTCTGGAAGAGTGTGACTGCAGTGACCACACATCGAGGAATGTATAGGGAATTAATTTTTCCAGTTTTTGGAGGGTGCATGAGCACTTCTTTGAGTTATGGGGCAAACACGTAAACACATCTATTACCTTTGGATGACTATTGGGGGCACAAGTCCCTTGTGCATCCCACTGACACGCATATTTATTGTCCAACATGCACCTGGTGACAGATTTGTGAATGTTTACACAACAGCAGTGCTGTGAATCCCCACCAGCAGTACTCAGAGTAGGCAAATCATAAACTCAAAAGAGTGCAGGATGGACTTGTCACAACTCTGCCATATTGACAAGAACTTCTTGTTGCTGACTGCAGAGTGCAAAGAAGATTCCCACCACCATATAACCATATCAGCAACAAACTGCAGTACAGTTCAGGTCTGAGTGATTCCTCTAGACTATTGACAAGACAGTGTCAGAATCTGGTGCTTTCCAGATCTGTTTCAGGTGTATGGTAGTGATATGTTCTGAAAGAAATTTTGCAGACTTTAAAGATTCTGCAAAAGCTAGTTGCTCCCAGACAAAAATGTAGCTGCAACAGCAAACCTCTTTGAAACACAGCAAGAGTTTATAAAAAGGAGGACAAGCACGCAAAACAGGACAAAAAGCAGGATGTAGTAAGAGGCAGAGAGAGAGAGAGAGAGAGAGAGAGAGAGAGAGGAAGGGAGAGGGAGAGAGGTGGAGAGGGAGAGAAAGGGAGAGAGTCTTAGCCTGTTTGAAACACAGCAAGAGCAAAAAAAAAGTGGAAGACACACAGAGCAAGACAAAAAGCAAGAAATAGTAGAAGGGAGAGGGAGGAAGAGAGACAGAGAGGTGGGAGCGGGAGATAGAAAGGGAGAGGGAGATGGAGTGGGAGAGGGAGAGAGAGGGAAAGAGTCTCAGCCTTTTTGAAACACAGCAAGAGTAAAAAAAATGGAGGGCACGTAGAGCAAGACAAAAAGCAAGAAATAGTAGGAGGGAGAGGCAGGGAGAGAGAGAGGGGGTAAGAGTGAGAGTGAGAGGAAGAGGGAGAGAGATAGGGAGAGGGAGAAGGAGAGAGAGGGAGAGAGAGATGGGGAGAGACAAAGGGAGAGGGAGAGAACGAGAGAGAGAGGGGAAAGAGGGAGAGAAAGAGAGCGAGAGAAGGGGGAGAGAGACAGAGAGGGAGAGAGAGAGAGGGAGAGCAAGAGAGGGAGACAGAGGGAGAGAGAATCCCGGCCTGCTTTCCATATTACTTGAGCAATAATGTTGCAGGAACATCAGCAAACAGCAATGTAAAAGGCAGCTGGATTTCTCAAGCAATAAGCAACCATCTGCAGTGTATTATGCAAGTCAGTGGACTCATATCTCAATACCAGTAATAGTATCTGAGTCAACATGAAAACCAGAGAAGGGTACCTTTGCCAAAAGAGCAATTCATTAATGGTTTAACTAACAGCTCCTTTGCAAAGCCCATACATGGTGGCAGTGAAGCTCACACATGTGCAATAGCTTAGAATCAGTGATCAATCATATCCATGCCATTTTAGAAAGAGCTTCCCATCTTAATCTTGCCTTCCAGCTCTTGAATTGCATTGAGAGGTAGACCGTCAACCAGCCATTTACACCAAGTCTACATTAGTCCCAATGTTTTAATATTTCTCACATTCTTATCTACTCTTCCCAAATTCTACCTTTCACCTATACACTAGGGGCAATTTAGTGTCATCTATTGACCTACAAAACACACATCTTTGGAATGTGCGAGGAAATTGGATTACCCAGAGATCACAGGCAGAGCGTGCAAACTCCACACAGACAACACGCAAGCTCAGAACTGAGCCCAGGACCCTGGAGCTGTGGAGCAGTGGTGCACCACTCTGCTGTCCTCTGCCCACCGGCTCTGTAGACCTGCAGCCCTGGCTCTTCAAGTCGATCTCTCAGCGGACTTCACGTGCAATGTGGGTTGCTGCTTCTCCTTAAAATCCATGCCCCCATAGAGACAGAGAGAGACGATGAAAAACAGCACAATGGAAGAAGATTAAAGGGGATGAAAAGAACAGAAACAGATACATTCAATGAAAGGTATACTCATAGTTCAGATTGCTGGCAAGGTACTACAGCAGAGCTGTGATCCAGCACAGGGGAGGGATGGCATAAATCCTAGTGGAGGCGCAGTGCTGTGATCACAAATGAAATCATCTCCAGAGAGAATAACAAATCTGCATGGTGCAGAGCATTTATTGCTCCCCAGGGATGGCACTCCAGTAATCCCAATCATCTGTTACAGCCGGATTGCTAACTGCTTTGTTACCCCTGCAAGGTCCAGGCACACTGCAGAAGCAGTTATGATGGACTGGAGAGCGTGCCTTAAGAGAATACGTTGAGTGTACTTGGCCTTTTCTCCTTGGAGTAACGGAGGATGAGAGGTGACCTGACTGAGGTGTATAAGGTGATGAGAGGCATTGATCGTGTGGATAGCCAGAGGCTTTTTCCCAGGGCTGAAATGGCTAACATGAGGGGACATAGTTTTAAGGTGCTGAGAAATAGGTACTGAGGGGATGTCAGAGGTAAGTTTTTCACTCAGAGAGTGGTGGGTGCATGGAATGCACTGCCAGATACAATAGGGTCTTTTAAGAGACTCATAGAAACATGGAGCTTAGAAAAATAGAGGTTTATGTGGTAAGGAAATTCTAGGCAGCTTCTAGAGTTGGTTACATAGTCAGCGCAACATTGTGGGCTGAAGGACCTGTAATGTGCTGTAGATTTTCTATGTTTCTATGTTTCTAAAAGGTCTGACCATGCCCTGTGTGCAGTCTGTTTTCAGTGCTTTACTTAGATGTTGGGTGACAGCTATTTGAGAGACAGTAGGAGCTAAGGTGTTGGGAATCAGATCCCATGTCATGGCTGGCTTTAGATGGGTAGAAATGGACCTGCTGCCATTAAACTTATTATAACAAGCACCCAAGTTCTTGAGGTTTGAATCTTGGCATTGACCTCTGAGTCGATCTGTTTTTTCTGCTCTCTGAGCATGTGCAGGCTGATTTAAACCCATGCATACAAGCTTTAACTGGAACTATCTAGTCAAGGTGTTGATGAATTTGGCATATGTATAGTTTAGGTAGAACAGATTGCAGAATGTAACCATAGGATATAATTTGCCTGCTGCCTCCATTCACCTTAACATGTTGCAGTTTATCGTGATCCCACCCATTTCCCTGTTCTATAGAATTAAAGCGATTGTTTGGGAACGGGAAGTGATAGTGAAAAGGAAGGTTAAGTGCTTAATCTGAATGTTGCAATGAAGGTGCCTTCAGTTTAAGAAAAATGGGCTAACCAAAGGGATGCACAGAATTGAAATTGGCCCTCAGTTACATGTGCTAAATGCATAAGAAAGCAACCTATGTGAGCAGCATCTGCTCCAACCTTCAGTTCCGTGGACTTTTGTGGAAGGAACAAAAGGAAACTTAACTTTTTGCAAACTATCAGTTTATTTCCCTTTGTTTCCACTCCAGAGTGTGCTGGAGAATTGCAGATCCACCAACTGAAGCTCCTTCTGCGAACCCCACAGTTTCATCCCTGCCAGAGTGTCAATGATAAAGTCCTTCATGCCTTTTCTGTAAATGTGGAAAGGTAACTTTGCCTTGTTGATTCCTCTCTGTCTATCCACCATGTCTAGTAAGGTTAAGTTCAAGTTCAGTCTATTGTTATTCAACCGTTCTCATGTGTACTGCCAAATGAAACAACGTTCCTCCAGTCCAAGGTGCACGACACAAAGGTTCATTTTATTATTAAAGTATACAACTCTGAAATTCTTCTTCTCCAGATAGCCATGAAGCCAAGATAGAAAAGAACGGCAGCATGGTCATCAACACCCAAATCCCTCCTCCCACACAAAAAAAGCGAAGAAAAATAGAACAAGCACATCGATCCCCAAAACCCCTACAGTACATATAACTCACACAACTAACACATAAAGTAATTTTACCACAAATAAATTAACAAATAATAAGGTGCATATGCGATGCAAGTTTAAAAGTAAACAGTATAACGTTACTGGCACTTCCTCTGTGATGAGACGTGGGTAGTGACAAGGAGTTCATCAGTCTCATGGCCTGGGGGAAGAAGCTGTTTCCCATCCTGGCAATTTTGTCCTAATGCCAGGAGATTAAAGAGATTGTTGGATGGATGAAGGGGATTATTGACAATGCTAAGGGCCCTATGTACACAGTGCTCCTGATAAATATCTCCAATGAGTGGAAGGGAGACACTGATGATCCTCTCAGGAGTCCTTGTAATCCTTTGTAGGAACTTGCAGTCAGATGCCTTGCAATTCCCTCACCAGATGGCAATGCAGCTGGTCAGAGCACTCTAAATGGTGCTCCTGTAAAAAAAATCAACATGGGGTGGGGGGGGGATAGGGGTAGCCTCACTCACCTCAGACTCCTCAGGAAGAGGAGTCGCTGCTGTGCTTTCTTGACAAAAGAACTGATGTTGAGCGACCAGGTGAGATTATCCATCATCTGCACTCTCAGAAACTCGGTGCTCCTAACTCTCTCCACAGAAGATCCATTTATGTGCAATGGGGAGTTGTCAGTCTACACCTTCCTAAAGCCCACAATCATCTCTTCCACCTTGTCCACGTTGAGAATCCGGTTGTTGTGCTCGCACCATTCTAGCAGCTGCTCGACATGTCACGTGCCAGCAGCGTGACCCGCAGTGGGCTGAACACGCAGCACTGGGGAATGCTAGTGTTTGGGGAGATGGAGCTGAAGGTATTTCTATCAACACAGACTGAATGTAGCCTTTCTGTCAAAATGTCCAGGACCCAGTTACAGAGAGAAGTGTGGAAACCTAATGAGGACAATTTCTTCACCAGCTTCCGAGGGATGATCGTATCAAACTCCGAGCTGAGGTCAATAAACATCATCCTGGAGAGCAGAGGCTACAGCATCACCAACAGACCAACTTGAGTGATAAGTGAACTGGAATGGGTCCAATTTTGCAGGAAGATGGAATTTAATGCAATTGATAACCTGCCGCTCAAAGCACTTTATTATTGTTGAGGTCAGTGCCACTGGATGGTAGTCATTGAGGCAGATTACTGCCACCCTCTTTGGCACCAGGATGGGGGTGGCTGCCTTGAAGCCTGAAGGGACAGTATACAGTTCCAGAGAGATGCTGAAGATGTCTATTGGAACCTCAGCTAACTGAGCTGCAAAGCACGTCAGCACCCATCTAGGTACATTACCAGGCTCTGTAGCTTTACATGGGTTGACCCTAGCTAGGGTCTTCCTCACGTCAGCTGCAGTCAGATGGAGTGTCTGCTCCTCGGGGAGGTGGGGGGTGGGGAGGGAAGGGAAGCCTTCATCAATGGTACATCATTCCGTGCATCAAACCAAGAATAAAAGACATTGAGCTTGTCAGGAAGAGGAAGATCACTGTTGATGACTGTTGAGACAAAATCTCTCTCCTTAGTGTCATAAACTGGGTAAGGCCATACTTACCTGCTCCATTCAGCTGATCCCTTATATTGATTTCATGACCTCTACCCTTAACCATTTCATTGCATTCCTGACTATTTTCTCTCATCCTATTGACATTATATGATAAACTAAAACTCTGATGTCTCCATCCTAGCTTGCTATGCCTCATTCAGCTGTGCTTGCTGACTTACCAAGTTTCTCAGTTAGACAGCATCTCCAGTTTAAAATCCTCACCCTCTTCTCAACCCCTTCAGTGGTCTTAAACATCTTGTTACATTGACCGAACAAAGGGTTCATGACATTCACACCCTTTGTCCGGTCAATGTAGCAGGATGTTTAAGACCACTGATTTCTGATGGCAGTGCAATATGGTTATTGAGTGTGAATTTGTGAGGGAAGCCATAAAGGAAATGGTGTTTGTCTCCAAGCAAAGAGTGAAGAGCCTCTAACTTCTGGACTTGAGAGTAACAATGCATGTTACATGCAGACAGTTGCAGGAGGTTAGGTCAAACCTTACATGGTTCACAGCCGTTGTGCACACAGACAGAATTAATGATCCACGCTGTAAGCTCAGCTGAGTTGTTGCGGCAAGAGCCTGGAAGCTAGCAACCTCTGCAGATTCAAAACCTCTATTCTGCCTCTTTCTGTTATCGACAAGGAAAATGCTGCAAGTGTTTGCTTGAGAGAACAAACATCATTGCTCAATAGGAGCATAACCTACTGACTGAAGGAGCTGATATCCCCCTGAGGCAGCTGCAGCAGCCAAGGTGCCGGAGACTGTGAGCTTCAGGGTGCATTCGCTGCAAGTTGTCCTGCCAGGGGTTTACAGATTGTACTTCATTGTGCCCTCACTGCAGCAGCAAATCACCTTTTACGTTCAGAGTACCATGAGGATGTTTCCTGGACCAATGGTCTCTGCTGAAGAGGCAGGGCTCCTCTGAGTCTATTTGTTCTCCCTGCAGATGCAGCACTCTTTGCTCCTCCCTGCTATTGCTGCTTCTCATAAATACTCTCAGAAGAACCCCTCTGACAACAAAAATATGATGCTGGAAGCCCCTTAAGAGTCACATTGTTTTACTCCGACCACTTTAAAATCAAATAAGTAGAAAAATAACTCTTTTGTGATATAGAATATTTTCCAAAACATTCTATAGTTTTTGCCAGTAGCAGCTGGAGACTCATTAAAACACATTAGGTTTGGAGGCTTTCCATTTTCTATCATCCACGGATGCATAAGCGAACAGGAGCTGGCAAGAGCAAAAGGTGAAGAAAACATCCATAGCTACATAGTTTACTCCCAAAGTACTTTTACTCACATGGCCCCATTTGATTCAGGCAGACAGTCTGGACACCTATATTGAATTCAAGATGGTGGGTGATGCACTATCGATAACTCCAAAAGACTGGAAGTAGAGTAAGTACTGAAAGGCTTTTATTAGCGGTAAAACGTGACCTCCATCATGCTGAGTGTCTGCCCCTGGTCTGAGGAGGAGGAGCAATGGCGCAATCGCCTTTATTCAGGGATCTGTGGGAGAAGCCACAGGGGCAGTCAGCAGAGGGGCGTGTCCAGACAGATAACCCAGTTACAACATATATATATGGTTTACCACAGTGGGAACAAAGGAGAAAGTCAGTGCTTCAATCACTCATTCCTGATGGATAATTCTTCATCTCCATTTTGAAAGAAAAGTGGGGCAATGAGAGAATTTTTTTAAAATGCACACAGGCATTTTTTTGTACTTATTTTAACTTCTACTACCCTAACGCAAGTTATGTTTGGGTGCTTGTAAAAAGAGCAGGCAGTTAAGTCTCATCTTGCTTGCAGTTCAGCCCAAGCCATGAAAAAGAGTAAGAAATGAGTTCAGATAAAGATACCAAAACTTTAGAATTATTTTTACTGACCAATGTAGGAACTAATTGCACTCTGAAATGTTAAAGCTCTTCCTTTCTTCGGAGATACTACTTGATGTTCTGGGTATTTCTGGCATATACTGAACACAAGAGCTTCTGCAGATACTGGAAATTCAGAGGATCATGCACACAAGAACTGGAGAAGCTCAGCAGGTCAGGCAGCATCTATGGAGAATAATAAACAGTAGACATTTCCAGCCAAAGCTCTTCATCAGAACCTGATGTCCTTGTTGTCTCACAGGTTGTTCAAAGAAGATGCCCTTAGTCATCCACCTTGAACCAGTTTTCAGTATAAAGAAAAGCCAAGAGGAAGGTTCTTTGTTGGAATGATGTAGTCACAATAGTACCTGCTTTTGCATACTTGCTCTCAGTGCTTTGTAATGGGCGTTTAATAAAACAGCTGTAGCCACGCTATTTGCACCTCATTCCTTAATTCCAAAGAACCTTCTGGACATCATCTCCAGATCCAAAATATACTGGTTCTTCATCTGTCTTTTAGTTCTAAGTATTTGCTGAAGTACCTGCTATCCTTTGAAATATCATCCTGAAGTTCAGTTTCAATGTCTCCAATAAGTTGGATGATTTGCCTGTATTCATGAGCAAGGATGAATTTTGGTCCATGGTTTTCCAATAGGAATGGTATGTGGCTTTTCCAAGAATGTAATGCTGAGGATTTCTAAGGCGTTGATCAGACCGTACTTGAAGTATTGTAAGGAATTTTGGGCTCCTTATCTAAGAAAGGGTGTTCTGGCATTGAAGAGGGTCCAGAGGAGGTTCACGAGAATGATTCCAAAAATGAAAAGGTTAACATGTGAGGAGCATTTGATAGCTCTGGGGTATAGTCACAGGAGTTTAAAAGAATAAAGGTGGGGAGGATCTCTTTAAAACCTATTAAATTCTGCAAGGCATAGATATCAAGAGGATATTTCCTATAGTGGGGGAGTCTAGAACCAGTGTACACCTCAGAATAAAAGGACATCCCTTTAGAATAGAGAAGAGGAGGAATTTCTTCTGCCAGAGGGTGGTGAGTCTATAGAATTCATACACAGATGACTGTAGAGACCAAGTCATTGGGTATGTTTAAAGCGATGGTTGATAGGTTCTTGATTAGTAAGAGTGTCAAAGGTTACAGGGAGAAGGCAGTAGAATGGGTTCTGGAGGGAAAATGAATCAGCCATGATAGAATGGCAGAGCAGACTCGATGTGCCGAATGGCCTAATTCTGCTCCTATGTCTTACCCTTACTAGTGGATATGCTGTGACTCAGGATAAGGCTGGCACTATAAAGATCCAATGCAAAAGCACTAACGTTGATGATACCAACTATCCTGCACACTTGATCCTCACCGTATTAATAATGAAGTGTAGATTCCAGAATTTAATGACACGCTATCTCTTGGGTAGCTGATAAATAAAGATATAAATAAACATGGGAAAGAGCTGGAAAGGTCATCAGCCAAGAGCCTTAACTTTGTCCCTCAGTCCCCAAATGCTGCCTGTCCTGCTGAGGAGTTCTCATACTTCGTATTTTATTTCAGCTTTCCAGCATTTCCTTTATTTTCAGCTTCTGATTTAAAATGAAACTATCAAAAATACCTGTGGAAAATTTTACATTTTGAAGTGCAACACTCACATGATTACATGCAGAACTTAAATGAAAGCCTCAACATAAGAGCACAAGAACATAAGAAATAGGAGCAGGAGTAGACCATCTGGCCCACCGAAACCAGCTCTGCCATTTCTTTCTTTTTTATGGAGGCTTGAATTGTTGTGATTGCATCTATTGAATACTGCAAATTGGATTTTCTATTTTTGAACCTGTCTTATACAGCTGACTTGATGATTCATGTACTTTGCAAGTTATTCAAAACTGTGGAACCCTCTTTGTCCTAATTCCTCTTTTTCTTACATTCTCAATTATTCATGACATCAATCAAGATTTTATACAATCAAGTGGAGAAAGTTTAATGTACTTCTCCGGGCCTTGATGGAGCAGAGCCAGATCGTAATCTAATTGTTCAGTTCATGGTAAAACTTCTTGTCCTTAAAGTTGTAAAAAGATATTGAATTCAAGTTGAAATTCTAGAAAGCTTTGTATACAATTCTAAGTAAGATAAATAATTTATAAAAATAATGATAAAGATACATTGCAGATTAGTCAGGGTGTTAATCAGGAGAAAGAAGACTCCTTTTTTTGTAATTTATTTTTTATTGAAGTTCATCATCAAACAAACATTTCCATAAGATGTATTTCAGATATTGTACATATATATCATATAATCATATTTGCCACAAATCTCCACATAATAGTTATCTGAGGTACACACTTACAGAAAAGAGAGGAAAGAAAGAACAAGCAAAAGGAGAAAACTATGTACAAGTAGGGAGTGATCTTTTTTTTATAACGTATTCATTGATTTGTGAGAATAAAATCAGGCTTGTGAGGTGTTATGTAGTTGAACCATTTTTCCCAGTATGAATCAAATTGTTCCAACTTATGATTAACAGATGCTGTTATCTTCTCCATTTTGTAAATGTCCATTGTAATTTCCATCCTTGCATTTAAAGTTGGGCTCTCCTGTGATGACCATTTCCTGGTAAGGGTCTTTTTACCAGCCACCAGCAGTATATTCATTAAATATTTATCTCTTTTCAACCATTCTTGAGGTACACACCCAAAATATATGATCTTACTTCCTAAGGGTATTTCACATTTAAAAATATCTTGTAGGGCATTGTGTATCCCACTCCAATAGTCTTTGGTAATTGGGCAATCCCAGAAAATATGATAATGGTTTGCACTTTGATTTCCATAATTTCTCCAGCAAACAGGGAGGCTACTATCATAATGGGATTTCTGAGAGGGTGTAATGAAATATATTATCAAGTTTCTCCATCCAGACTCCCTCCATTTCTGTGAACTGGTACACTTCCATTGATACCTCCATATTATTGTCCATTCTTCCTCAGACATAATTATCCCTCCTTCCTTCTCCCATTTTGTTTTAATGTATGAAGTCGAATGTGCTTTAAGATTTGACAAACCCTTATACACGCTTGAAATGATTCTACTACTGTTACCTGAATTATATGCTTTTCTAAATAGCTCTATCAAACATGTACTTGCCTTGGTTACATTTTTAACCCTCCTATTAACATACTGCCGCATCTGTAGATACCGATAAAAGCCTTGTTTTTCTATTAAGTGTTTCTCTTTAAGCATTTCAAAACTGAACAGTGTTCCTTCTTTCATTATATTGCAAAGAACTGTTATTCCTTTAGCTGTCCAGTCCTTAAATCTAGCATCCAGTTTGTTCGGCGTAAAATCCGAGTCATCTGCACACCATTTAAGAATTGCAATGTCTCTCTCCAGTTTATATTCTTTTATAATAGTTTTCCATATTTTAAGAGTCCATTTCACCCACGGGTTGTCAATAGTATTTATGTACCTTTGTAGGTTGGTATCAGCCAAAACTGCCTGTATGGGGATGGGAAGTATCTCCTCCTCAATGTTTTTCCATTGAGCATCATATGATAGGCTGTACCAACATATCACAGCTCTCAACTGTGCTGCGAAATAATAATCTCCAAGAGAAGGTAGGCCCCATCCCCCACTTTTCCTTGGCTAACTGCAAAGTTTTGAGACAAACTCTAGGCCTTTTACCTTGCCATATACATTGATAACATTTTGTTCCATTCATTGAATTGATTCTGATTAATCTCTGTTGGTAGGGTCTGAAAGAGATATAATAGTCTGGGCAATATATTCATTTTAATAGATTCAATCCTTGAACTGAGACTAAAAAAAAGAATTAGGTTCCATCTTGCTATATCTTCCTTAATTTTTAATATATAGGCTGATAATTGCATTCTGATAATTTTGACAAATCTTTTGGCATAATGATGCCCAAATATTTGATAGACTCTGTTTGCCATGCTCAGGGATATCTAGCAACACACATCAAAGTTGCTGGTGAACGCAGCAGGCCAAGCAGCATCTATAGGAAGAGGCGCAGTCGACGTTTCAGGCCGAGACCCTTCGTCAGGACTAACTGAAGGAAGAGTGAGTAAGGGATTTGAAAGCTGGAGGGGGAGGGGGAGGGGGAGATCCAAAATGATAGGAGAAGACAGGAGGGGGAGGGATAGAGCCGAGAGCTGGACAGGTGATAGGCAAAAGGGGATACGAGAGGATCATGGGACAGGAGGTCCGGGAAGAAAGACGGGGGGGGGTGTGGGTGACCCAGAGGATGGGCAAGAGGTATATTCAGAGGGACAGAGGGAGAAAAAGGAGAGTGAGAGAAAGAATGTGTGCATAAAAATGAGTAACAGATGGGGTACGAGGGGGAGGTGGGGCCTAGCGGAAGTTAAAGAAGTCAATGTTCATGCCATCAGGTTGGAGGCTACCCAGACGGAATATAAGGTGTTGTTCCTCCAACCTGAGTGTGGCTTCATCTTTACAGTAGAGGAGGCCGTGGATAGACATGTCAGAATGGGAATGGGATGTGGAATTAAAATGTGTGGCCACTGGGAGATCCTGCTTTCTCTGGCGGACAGAGCGTAGATGTTCAGCAAAGCGGTCTCCCAGTCTGCGTCGGGTCTCACCAATATATAAAAGGCCACATCGGGAGCACCGGATGCAGTATATCACCCCAGTCGACTCACAGGTGAAGTGATGCCTCACCTGGAAGGACTGTTTGGGACCCTGAATGGTGGTAAGGGAGGAAGTGTAAGGGCATGTGTAGCACTTGTTCCGCTTACACGGATAAGTGCCAGGAGGGAGATCAGTGGGGAGGGATGGGGGGACGAATGGACAAGGGAGTTGTGTAGGGAGCGATCCCTGCGGAATGCAGAGGGGGGGGGAGGGAAAGATGTGCTTAGTGGTGGGATCCCGTTGGAGGTGGCGGAAGTTACGGAGAATAATATGTTGGACCCGGAGGCTGGTGGGGTGGTAGGTGAGGACCAGGGGAACCCTATTCCTAGTGGGGTGGTGGGAGGATGGAGTGAGAGCAGATGTACGTGAAATGGGGGAGATGCGTTTAAGAGCAGAGTTGATAGTGGAGGAAGGGAAGCCCCTTTCTTTAAAAAATGAAGACATCTCCCTCGTCCTAGAATGAAAAGCCTCATCCTGAGAGCAGATGCGGCGGAGACGGAGGAATTGCGAGAAGGGGATGGTGTTTTTGCAAGAGACAGGGTGAGAAGAGGAATAGTCCAGATAGCTGTGAGAGTCAGTAGGCTTATAGTAGACATCAGTGGATAAGCTGTCTCCAGAGACAGAGACAGAAAGATCTAGAAAGGGGAGGGAGGTGTCGGAAATGGACCAGGTAAACTTCAGGGCAGGGTGAAAGTTGGAGGCAAAGTTAATAAAGTCAACGAGTTCTGCATGCGTGCAGGAAGCAGCACCAATGCAGTCGTCGATGTAGCGAAGGAAAAGTGGGGGACAGATACCAGAATAGGCACGGAACATAGATTGTTCCACAAACCCAACAAAAAGGCAGGCATAGCTAGGACCCATACGGGTGCCCATAGCTACACCTTTAGTTTGGAGGAAATGGGAGGAGCAAAAGGAGAAATTATTAAGAGTAAGGACTAATTCCGCTAGACGGAGCAGAGTGGTGGTAGAGGGGAACTGATTAGGTCTGGAATCCAAAAAGAAGCGTAGAGCTTTGAGACCTTCCTGATGGGGGATGGAAGTATATAAGGACTGGACATCCATGGTGAAAATAAAGCGGTGGGGGCCAGGGAACTTAAAATCATCGAAAAGTTTAAGAGCGTGAGAAGTGTCACGAACATAGGTCGGAAGGGATTGAACAAGGGGTGATAAAACAGTGTCGAGGTATGCAGAAACGAGTTCGGTGGGGCGGGAGCAAGCTGAGACAATAGGTCGGCCAGGACAGGCAGGTTTGTGGATCTTGGGTAGGAGGTAGAAACGGGAAGTGCGGGGTGTGGGAACTATAAGGTTGGTAGCAGTGGATGGGAGATCCCCTGAGCGGATAAAGTCGTTGATAGTGTGGGAGACAATGGCCTGGTGCTCCTTAGTGGGGTCACGATTGAGGGGTAAATAAGAGGAGGTATCCGCGAGTTGTCGCTGTGCCTCGGCAAGGTAGAGGTCAGTACGCCAGACTACAACAGCACCCCCCTTATCGGCGGGTTTAATAATAAGGTTAGGATTAGTGCGGAGGGAGTGGAGAGCAGAGCGTTCCGAAGGAGTGAGGTTGGAATGGGAACAAGGTGTGGTGAAGTCGAGACGGTTGATGTCCCGTCAGCAATTAGCAATAAAGAGATCCAGAGCAGGCAGAAGACCAGAGCGGGGTGTCCATGAAGAAGAGGAGGGTTGAAGACGGGAGAAGGGGTCATCGGTGGGGATGGAAGAGTCCTTGCCGAAGAAGTAGGCTCGGAGACGGGGACGGTGGAAGAAAAGTTCTGCATCGTGGCGAACACGGAACTCGCTGAGGTGTGGGCGAAGGGGGACAAACGTGAGGCCCTTACTGAGAACAGAGCGTTCTGCCTCCGACAGTTGAAGGTCGGAGGGGATGGTAAAGACCCGGCACGGATGAGAGCTGGGATCGGGGGGGGGGGGGAGGCTGGGGGTGTCAGTGGAGAGGGGAGGGTTGGGGTGAGAGGAAGATGGAGCCTCTGAGGGCCCAGGAGCTGACGGTGGGATCTGAGGAAGACGGGGCTGCGGAGTGGTGGTGGGGGAAGGGGAGACGGGAGTCACAACAGCAACACATAAAGACCCGGCCTGGTGTTCAAGGCTGGAGTTGCAGTTGGTGGTTGCGTAATCACTTCAAATGTGTCCATGGTTGTTGCTGGAGTCCGGGTTTTGAATATGTCCTGAGGTGTTGGATATCTACTTTCAATTTCTCTTGGTGGGCTATAGTGAGAAAGAACAATCTAAGTAAAGACTGAGGCGTTAGATCATGTTCATTAGACCTGACAGAGTTTCTCTCTCAGCAGCACTACTTAAAGCAGGGACCCACAGACCACCTGGTGAATGGTAAGGGTCCATGGCATAAAAAAGGTTGGGAACCCCTGACTTAAAAGGATCAACTGTTAACAAGTTAGTTACTGCCTGATTTTCTTTTTGGTTCCTTTTTACCAACTTATATGCATTTGCTGCTTTCTCTTGCTGTTTCAAGTTGCAAAATTCCACAGGTTTTTCAAAATGTTGATGAACTATCTCCTGACTTTAATATTCCTGCACAAACTAGACTGATCCAGATTCCCTTGGAACACAGCACAACTGGGGATTGAGCAGAGGGCACACAAAACAGAATGAGGTAGTCTGAGAGAGGAAAAAAGTATAGAAAGAATGAATCGAATTGAATTGAATGCCTCTCAGATAAAGGCCATATCACAAAGGGTGGTTAGCTGATTCTCATAGCTAATATTGAACAATGAATGAATTATCCAAGCTTTAGAAAAAAATGTTCTCGATGAAGTGATAATGTACAGGTTGATATGCAGCTTCTCTCATTTTCCATGTTCCTAGTCAGCTTCCAAGATGTAAATAAAACACTCTTCATAAATGACAAAATAACACCATTTCATATGTTCAAAAACCACAGTTCTAGGAGAGCTGGAAAATCTCGTCTAAATATTAAAAAAATCAATAGATTAATAAATTTTAGTTGAAGAGCTTTCCTGAGAAATGAGTAAGTACGATCAAGATTGTAAGTACTGGGCCCTTTCTCTGTTGTGGGCACATGCACACGAACACTCACATTTAATATTCTGTGAGCTTCCTTTGCATTATCTCCAGAACCCAATACTGTCATATTTCTCTCTGAGCCAGGGCCAGCAGTTTAGCAAGTACAGCAGTGTGCTCATAAAAAAAACAGAGCACTGGTTCCTCTCATGGCTATGTGCAGACAGTACATAGCTGTCTGCTAATCAGAGATAACACTTATAGAAGCTGTTTGAGGGGCACCTGGAGGTGGAAAAGGAAAATAAAAAAACATAATGGCAATCACCTCACACATAGAAAATGCAGCAGTATGATGAGATAGGTTTTAATGAATAAAAAGGTTAGATAAAATAGGTGGCAATGCCAACAGAAGCTTCAATCACATTGCACGTCGCATCGGTTCATGGTGCCAACTAATCACTAACACAGCAGCAACCCGAGTTTATTCTATGCCTCCCAAATAATGAAATATCCAAGGAATTTATCATGAGGTATTTTCAAACAAAATTTGTCACCAAATCCTCAATGTGATCTGGAGATGGATAGATAGATAGATAGATAGACAGACAGACGGTGAAAGAGAGAGAGGGAACAGAGAGAGAGAAAACACTTTATCAACTGTACATTGATGGCAGCATTTACTCAGTGAATTCTATTTGCAGAATTCACAAAGAGGGTAATTGAAATCAAGGACTCTGTTCCCCAGAAGGCTGGTGGTCTTACTGAGTCAATTGAAATTTCAAACAAAGATAGGTTTTTGTTGGCTAAAGGTATCAAGGGTAAAAGGCAACTTAAAGGAATGATCTAACTGAACAGTTGAACGCTCACATGAGACTTGAATGGTCCAAACTTTCCTTTATATAACAGACAAATAGCATTCAATTTGTTTGCCTTATTAAAGTTACCATATAACGTCAGAGCTACGGTAATCTCTTTTGCAATTACCTCAAAAGATTGTGCTAGAAGAATTTTCTTTTTACCTTATTTAACCTGACATTCAGTGAATGTTTTGATATCACTACCTGTGCTGGCATAATGCTACGTCCATATCAATATTTATGGTGCCAACTAATCACCGACAGAGTGGCAGCACAAGTTTATTCCATGCCTCCAAAGTAATGGAATGTGATGAATGCAGTGCTACTACATTGCAACATTCAGTGCCAGCAGCCTCCTGAAACTCATTAACCTTTACAAGGGTAAAGATTCAAACGAATGAACCCACAGATAAGGAAAATCTCCTGCGGTGAGCAACTAGGTCTAGGATAGAAAGCTCTTACAGAGTTCCAGCCGTGCAGCTATCCACTAAAGTAACAGCACAGAAAGCCATTCAGCCCTCTGAGACAGAATTTCATGAGGGTCACTGTTCTAATCCTGTTTAGGCGAATTCTACATCCTTTCTATATGATTCATTTCAAAATACTTAGCCAATTCCATATAAGTCTGAACATTCAGAAAGGACTAGCAAAGTCTGTTTCCCACACAGTGCAGCCACTTTATTAGGTACTGTACCTCCTGTACCTAATAAAGTGGCCACTAAGTGTATGTTGGTAATCCTTTGCTGCTGTAGCCCATCCACATTAAGGTTCGGCATGTTGTGCACTTAGAGAAGCCATTCTGCACACCACTGTGTAACGTGTAGCTCCTTGAATTACTGTCGCCATCTTGTCAGTTCAAGTCAGTCTGGCCATTCTCCTCTGACCTCCCTCATTAAAAATGTAACTTTGTCCGCAGAAGTTGTTTTTTTTTACACACCATTCTCAGTGAGTTCTGGAGACTGTCGTGTGCAGAAATCCAAGGAAATCAGCAGTTTCTAAGATACTCAAACTATTCCATCTGTCACCAACAAACATTCCATGGTCAAGATCAGCTCAATCACATTTCTCCCCCATTCTGACGTTTGACCTGAACAACAGCTGAACCTCCTGGCCATGTCTGCATGCTTTTATGCATTGAGTTGCTACCTCAATTCACTTCAACATGATTGGCTAATTAGATATTTGCACTAACGAGCAGTTGGCCACTGCGTGTAAATAACGTCGACTAGAAATCCCATGAGAGATGCCAAAAACAGGAGGGAAGAATAATCACCTCAGGAGATACAACCCCACTATTTATCTTCAGTAATTTGATTAAGTTCCTTCCAGCTTCTTTAAAAAAAAACTGCAGGGCACCACAGTAGCGTAGTGGTTAGTGCAACACTATTGCAGCTCAAGGGCTCAGAGTTCAGAGTTCAATTCTGGTGTGCTCCGTAAGAAAGCTTGTACTTCCTTCCTGTGTGTGCGTGGGTTTCCTCTAGGTGCTCTGGTTTCCTCCCACACTCCAGAGATGTTCTAGTTAGTAGGTTAATTGGTCATTGTAAACTGTCCTGTGATTAGGCTAGGTCTAAATAGATGGGTTCCTGAGTGGTGTGGATTGTTGGGCTTTAAGAGTCGGTTCCAAATTGTATCTCTACATAAATCAATGTCCATGTACTGTATATATCTGATGCTGAAGTGGCCATTTCAGCTAATGAAGATGTTCTAGAAATGCAAGATCTTGTACAGCTTGTTTGCGAAGCAAAGAGGAGCATACAGTAACTTCCAGTGTATTTTTTGACATGGACTCCAGCAGTCCATTCATCAACTTTTAATTAAATTGCTTAAGATGTACGATGCCACAGTTACACAAGCAGCCTTATAGGTCTAATTCTGCAGAAGCTGCTGCAATATCCTCATAAATGGCCCAGCCAGTATAAGTGGGAGCTCAGATCATGCGCAGGTAATTTTTTTGCTATTAGACCCACTTGAGGTCCATGAGACATTTGGACTGAGATTAAGTTTGGATCTCTACATTCCTTAATTTATAGAACAATAAAATTAAAGCTCAAATGTTCATAGATTCCTTGTGCCTGGGAAGCAATTGGGATTCCATGGGTTCACACGCAAGTCTGGAGCCTGAAGGATTCCAATCACTGCGTCTAGGAAGTTTGTATATCCCATCGCCAACACTGGGAAGACTGGGATATCCTCGTATGAGTTGGATATTTTGGAATATAGGGTGGGAAATAGGTGGAGTAAAATGGAAGGACTGGGATGAAATAATCTTTTCCTCTTGAGCCCAAAAGGAAGGATACCTTTTCCCTGAAGCCATCATTTGTTACCTAGCTGCTTTACAAGTTAAACCCTTGGCAGCTACAATGACATAAAAGGGAAATACCTGCATCTAGATAGGCCTAATCCGAGGCTGACAGTAAGTAACATTAACAATATTTAATTTACCAAGGCTACAATCTGTCCAAGATCTCACTGTTGCTAACTTCAAAATTGAAGAGTTAGAGGTATTTCCATTTTTTTCAGATTTCTTTATGACATAGGGAGAGACCATTTAATCCATCAAATCTATTCTAGATAAGAACAATCTCATCCTCCACTAAATTTTCCTACAATCTATTCCCATCACCTCCCTTCGGAGTTAACCACACACACACTAGGGACAATTAACTGGTCAGCCTATGCATCTTTAGAATATGGTAGGAAGCCATAAGACCATAAGATACAACAGTAGAATTAGGCCACTCGGCCCATCATGTATGCTCCACAATTCTATCATGGCTGATTTATTATCCCTCTAAACTCCTTCTCCTGCCTTCTGCCCATAACCTTTGATGCACTGATTAACCAAAAACCTATCAACCTCCATTTTAAATATACCCAATGATCTGCCTTCCGCAGCGGTCCATCGCAATGAATTCCACAGGTTGACCATCCAACGGCTAAAGAAATTCCTTCTCAAACTATTCTAAATAGATGTCCCTCTATTCTGAGGTAGTGCCATGTAGTCCTAGATTCACCCAGTATAGGAAATATCCTCTCCACATCCACTCTATCTAAGCCTTTCAGTATTCAGTAGGTTTCTATGAAATCCCCCCTCATTCTTCTAAACTGGAGTGAGTACAGGCCCAGCGTCAACAAACATTCCTCATACATTAAACCTTTCATTCCCAAATCATTCTCATGAACCTCCTCTGGACCCTCTCAGTTGCCAGCACATCTTTTCTTCGATAAGGGGCCCAAACTCCTCACGATGCACCGTGCAGTCTGACCAGAGGCTTATAAAGCCTCAGCATCACATCCTTGCTCTTATATTCTAGTCCTCACGAAACCAATGCTAACATTGTATTTGCCTTCCTTCCCACCAACTCAACCTGCAAGTTAGCCTTTGCACCGTCCCTTTGCATCTCTGATTTTTGAATTTTCTCCATTTAGAAAATAGTCTACAGCTTTATTCCTTCCACCAAAGTATATGACCATACACCTCCCTACATCGTATTCTATCTGCCTCTTCTTTGCCCAGTTTCCCAATGTGTCCAAGGCCTTCGGCAGACTCCTGGACTCCCAACACTACCTGCCCCTCCACCTATCTCTATATCACCTGCAAGTTTGGCCACAAAGCCATCAATTCTGTCATCCAGGTCATTGACATATAATGTGAACAGGAGCGGTCCCAAAGCCAACCCATGGGGAACATCAGTAGTCACCAGCAGCCAACCAGGATGGGCCCCCTTCTTCTTCCTGACTTTTTGCCTCTTGCTAGACAGCTAATCTTCTATGCATGATAGTATCCTTTCTGTAAAACCAGCACATTGAAAGGAAATGCATGCAGTCACAGGGAGAATATACAAAATCTACACAAGCAGCACCTAAACAACAGCAAAAAGTACATCAGGATGGAACTTGGGTCACTGTAGCAGCTCGACTAGGTGCTCCACTGTGCTACAAGTTAGAGTTAGGCTTAAGATTTTGAAATTTAATGTCTCAGTGTATCCATCCCACCCAATTTTGGGGTTAAGATTTAGCTTGATCTTACTGTCATTATTTTCTCAAAATCTTACATTATTTTGAAAACTTATTTAAGAGTATTTTTAATCATATTTGCTCCAGGTATAAATACTTCAATCTTTTGTTTCTTTCTATAAATTCACATGGTTACACTAATGCTGCTTCATTCCACAGATCTCACAATTCCCTTGTGATATAGTGCATAGAAATGGACAAAATTGGATCTAAACTTGTTTCAAAAGTCTTTCCAACATTGCACAAAAAGGCACATTGTGAAACTTAAAATTAAACATCCTTGTTCAGTAACAGGGCTAATCTGACTCATCTCATTCAGTGTAATACCTTCAGCTATTGTCAAGTTCAAAGCAGCAGACACTCATGCAATCAAGCCACGCAGTGCTTCACCCATCAGGTTGGGGATTGCTTCCTCAAGGAAGATCATGCCAAGGGATAAATCAGTTAAAACCTGATTTCGCTGGTAAGTAGCAAACCCAAAGTGGGTAGATACTTTGAAGGGATTTTAGACCATTATAGCTCCCTATTTTAAATAAGAATCCAATATTAACTTTCTATATAAGTGACACAAGCCAGTGACAAATACACTGCAGCGATTAGTGTAACTCACTACAGCACTATCTGTAAGACTGGGGTTCAAATCCCGCTGCTGCCTATGAAGAGTTCG
Source organism: Mobula hypostoma (assembly GCF_963921235.1). Lineage (NCBI taxonomy): Eukaryota > Metazoa > Chordata > Chondrichthyes > Myliobatiformes > Myliobatidae > Mobula > Mobula hypostoma. Next base: position 89,334,983 of record NC_086099.1, on the reverse strand, counting down.
TACGTCCTCTCAGTGACTATGTGGGTTTGCATCAGCTGCTCCAGTTTCCTCCCACGTTCCAAAGACATACAGTCACGGTTAGCGAGCGCTGGGTTTCCTATATTGGCACCAGGAGCACAGTGATACTTGCAGGCTGCCCAGCACGAGGGCTGCACAGTAGCGTAGTGGTGAGCACAGTGCTTTACAGTCCAGGAGATCCAGGTTCGATTCCCACCACTGCCTGTAAGGAGTTTGTACGTTCTTCCCGTCACTGGTGGGGTTTCCTCCAGGCCAGGTGCTCCCGTTTCCTCCCACAGTCCAATGAAGTATTGTTGGTGGGTTAATTGGTCATTGTAAATGGCCCCGTGATTTGTCTACAATTAAATCGGGAGGGTTGCTGGCTGGCATAGCTCGAAGGCCGGAAGGTTTATTCTACTCTGTATCTCAATAAATAAGTAAAATACTTGCTGACTTGATTTGATGAAAACAGCACTGTATGTTTTGATGTACATCTGACAAATAAAACTAATATCTAAATAAAAACTAAAAGGAATGGCAAATATCAGAAGCAATAGGCAGTGAATACCGAGCTGCTGTTGCTTATAATGTCCAGATTTTGCTGAAGCGGGTCACCGATTGTGTTTGGTTTAGCTTGCCCTTACACAATTTAGCTTGTAATTATTTAGTGTGATGAACAGCGGAAGTGTGAGCTGAGAATGTTGCAGGAGAGAATATGAGTGATCCGAGTGAACTACTCCAGCCAATGCTTAGCACTGCACAAGTCAAACTGAAAGACTGTGAGCTGAACAGCAGCTGGAGGATGAGTTTAAGGTGAGCTCAATGTCAAATTGGATACTAGAAAATCAATGCAGAGAAAGAAAGGGTGGATTATGAGGGGTGAAATATCTGTCCAGGGAGAAGTAGAAAGGAACTAGAGTCATATAGCACAGATATGTGGAGCTTGAGAATTGCACTTAGAATGGCACCTACGTTCTAACCTAAATGCTCCTCTTGTTTCAAGTGATTATATTCCCACTGTTGCTTTTCTGCTGGCATCTCTTTCACCGTTTATGGTTTCCTGACCACAGCGGCAAGATTTAAAAATGGTCAGCTGTCAACCATCAACTAATCTCATTTTCATTCTCGCACCCCCCCACCACCACCCCACATTCCTATCAACTCTCACCCAATTCTACCAGTCACTAGGCGCAATTCACCGTGACCAGTTAACCTGCCATCCACAGTGGGTGACTGGTCATGATTAGCAGTCAGCATTTTGGTAATATATCGCCTGCCCTGGAATGATCCATCTTAACTTTCTTTGATAAGTTTGTTACCACCAAGTTGGAGAGTTATTTATTCCCTAAGTGGAGATTATTATCTAAATGGAGAGGGACTGCAAATGAGTGATGTTCAGTGGGTTCTGAGTCACCTAGTGCACGGACCACAAAAAAATTCAGCACACAGGTAGAATGAGTAGTTAAGAAGGCAAGTGTTGTGTGAGCCCTTAGTTCAAACAAGCTTGACTTAAAAGTATTTATTAAAATTGCACAGCATATTAGTGATATCATGCTTGGAATATTGTGCACAGTTTTGGTCCCCTCACAGAGCAATGTGTCTTTCTCAAGGACACAACACGTTGCCTCAGCTGAGGCTCGAACTAGCGACCTTCAGATCACTAGACCGACATTTTAACCACTTGGCCACGCGCCAACACCAGTGCCAAGCTGTATCGGCCCTAGTGCCCTTCCCTTGGACAATATCAGTGGCGTGGAGAGGGAAGACTTGCAGCATGGGCAACTGCCAGTCTTCCATACAACCTTTCCCAGGTCTGCACCCTGGAAACCTTCCAAGGAGCAAATCTATGGTCTCACGAGACTAATGGGTGCCTTTTTTTTGGTCCCTTTAGATAAATAAGGGATACAGTAGCATAGGAGTCAGTCCAAAGGAGATTCACCAGGCTAACTCCTGGAGCACCTAGACAACATCAAAAGATAGGTCTGGCTGTAGTTCAGCGATTACAGCATGGCATTCAATACCATCGTCCCCTTGGAATTAATCACTAAGCTTCTAAATCTGGACTTCTGAACCTCTCTTTGCAACTGGATCCTTGACTTCCTCATCAGTAGATCATAATTAGTACAGATTGGTAAGGAGATCTCCTCCTAGCAGTCAATCAACAGGCACATCTTAAGTATGCTTGCTTTGCCACTCTATGCTCATGACTGTTTGGCTTGGTACAGCTCAAACAACTTTGATTTCCTGGGGGTCAACATCTCATTGAATTTGTTCTGGGGCCAACACATTGATGTAACTGAGTCTGACCTCTGTGGTTGGGAAGATGTTGGAGTCGATGGTTAAGGATGAGGTCTCTGGGTACCTGGAGGCACATGATAAAATAGGCCATAGTCAGCATGGTTCCCTCGATGGAAAATCTCGCCTGACAAATCTGTTGGAATTCTTTGAAGAAATAACAAGCAGGGTAGACAAAAGAGAATCACTTGATGTTGTGTACTTGGATTTTCAGGCCTTTGACACAATGCCACACATGAAGCTGCATAACAAGCTTTGAGCCCATGGTATTACAGGAAAGATTCTAGCATGGATAAAGCAGTGGCTGATTGGCAGGAGGTAAAGAGTGGAGGTCAACCAGAAGAGGAGAATGGGCAAAGAAATGGCAGATGGAATACAGTGTTAGGAAGTATATGGTTATGTACTTCAGCAGAAGAAATGAAAAGGTTGACTATTTTCTAAATGGAGAGAAAATAGTAAAACCTGAGGCACAAAGGGACTTGAGAGATCTTGTGCAGGATTCCCTAAAAGTTAAATATCAGGTTGAGTCTGTATGGAGGCAGGCAAGTGCAATGTTAGCATTCATTTCAAGAGGACTAGAATATAAAAAGCAAGGATGTAATGTTGAGACTTTGTAAACCTCACTTGGAGTACTGTGAGCAGTTCTTGGCCCCTTAACTAAGAAAATATTTGCTGACACTGGAGAGGGTTCAAAGGAGGTTCACGAAAATGATTCCAGAATTGAATGGCTTGTCATATGAAGAGCGTTTGATGACTCTGGGCCTCGACTCACTAAAATTCAGAAGAATGAGGGGTGACCTCATTGAAAAGTATAGAATGGTGAAAGGCTTTGATAGAGTGAATGTGGAGAGGGTGTTTCCTATGGTGGGAGAGTCTAAGACCAGAGGACACAGCCTCAGAATAGAGGGCCATCATTTTAGAATGGAGATGAGGAGGAATTTCTTTTGCCAAAGAGTGGTGAGTCTGAAGCAGTCTTCACCGCAAGCAGCGTGGATGTCAAGTCTTTATGTAGATTTAAGTCAGAGGTTGATAGATTCTTGATTGGTCAGGGCATGAGTGATATGGGGAGAAGGCAGGAGATTGGGGCTGAGAGGAAAATTGGATCAGCCATGATGAAATGGCGGAGCAGATACGATGGGCTAAATGGCCTAATTCTGCTCTTTATGGTCTTGTGGTGTTATGTAATCATAAAGAACGCTTGTCAGCAATTCTACTTCATTAGGAGTTAAAGGAGATTGTTTATGTTACCAAAGACTCTTACAAATTTCTATGGATGTATGGTGGCAAGCATTCAGACTGGTTGATACTATGGAAGTCCAATGCATGGGATTGCTGGAGGCTGCAGAGGGCTGTAAATTTAGCCCGCTCTATCACGGGCACAACCTTTTCCACTATCGAGGACATCTTCAAGAGACAGTTCCTGAAGAAGGTGAAAATCATCACTAAGGACCTCTTCTCATTATTGCCATCAGAGAGAAGTAGAGGAGCCTGAAGACACATACTCAACAATTCAGGAACAGCTTTTTTCCCTCTGCCATCAGATTTACAAACAGTTTATGAACACTACCTTGTTATTCAATTATTCCTTTTTGCACTATATATTTATTTGGTAATTAATAGTAACTTATGTCTTTGCATTGTACTGTTGCTACAAAACGACAAATTTCACACTATCTAATCAGTGTGGAGGATCAGAGGGATCTTGGGGTCCAAGCCCACAGAACACTCAAAGCTGCTGCGCAGGTTGATTCTGGGGTTAAGAAGTCATAAGGTGCATTAGCCTTCATCAATCGTGGGATTGAGTTTAGGAGCCAAGAGGTAATGTTGCAGCTATATAGGACCCTGATCAGACCCCACTTGGAGTACTGTGCTCAGTTCTGGTCACCTCACTATAGGAAGGATGTGGAAACCATAGAAAGGGTGCAGAGGAGATTTACAAGGATGTTGCCTGGATTGGGGAGGATGCCTTATGAGAATAGGTTGAGTAAACTCGACCTTTTTTCCTTGGAGCAACGGAGGATAAGAGGTGACCTAATAGAGGTATAGAAACATAGAAACATAGAAAATAGGTGCAGGAGTAGGCCATTCGGCCCTTCGAGCCTGCACCGCCATTTATTATGATCATGGCTGATCATCCAACTCAGAACCCCGCCCCAGCCTTCCCTTCATACCCCCTGACCCCCATAGCCACAAGGGCCATATCTAACTCCCTCTTAAACATAGCCAATGAACTGGCCTCAACAGTTTGCTGTGGCAGAGAATTCCACAGATTCACCACTCTCTGTGTGAAGAAGTTTTTCCTAATCTCGGTCCTAAAAGCCTTCCCCTCTATCCTCAAACTGTGACCCCTCGTTCTGGACTTCCCCAACATCGGGAACAATCTTCCTGCATCTAGCCTGTCCAATCCCTTTAGGATCTTATATGTTTCAATCAGATCCCCCCTCAATCTTCTAAATTCCAACGAGTACAAGCCCAGTTCATCCAGTCTTTCTTCATATGAAAGTCCTGCCATCCCAGGAATCAATCTGGTGAACCTTCTTTGTACTCCCTCTATGGCAAAGATGTCTTTCCTCAGATTAGGGGACCAAAACTGCACACAATACTCCAGGTGTGGTCTCACCAAGGCCTTGTACAACTGCAGTAGTACCTCCCTGCTCCTGTACTCGAATCCTCTCGCTATAAATGCCAGCATACCATTCGCCTTTTTCACCGCCTGCTGTACCTGCATGCCCACTTTCAATGACTGGTGTATAATGACACCCAGGTCTCGTTGCACCTCCCCTTTTCCTAATCGGCCACCATTCAGATAATAATCTGTTTTCCTATTTTTGCCACCAAAGTGGATAACTTCACATTTATCCACATTAAATTGCATCTGCCATGAGTTTGCCCACTCACCCAACCTATCCAAGTCACCCTGCATCCTCTTAGCATCCTCCTCACTGCTAACACTGCCACCCAGCTTCGTGTCATCCGCAAACTTAGAGATGCTGCATTTAATTCCCTCATCCAAGTCATTAATATATATTGTAAACAACTGGGGTCCCAGCACTGAGCCTTGCGGTACCCCACTAGTCACCGCCTGCCGTTCTGAAAAGGTCCCGTTTATTCCCACTCTTTGCTTCCTGTCTGCTAACCAATTCTCCACCCACACCAATACCTTACCCCCAATAACGTGTGCTTTAAGTTTGCACACTAATCTCCTGTGTGGGACCTTGTCAAAAGCCTTTTGAAAATCCAAATATACCACATCCACTGGTTCTCCCCTATCCACTCTACTAGTTACATCCTCAAAAAATTCTATGAGATTCGTCAGACATGATTTTCCTTTCACAAATCCATGCTGACTTTGTCCGATCATTTCACCGCTTTCCAAATGTGCTGTTATCACATCCTTGATAACTGACTCCAGCAGTTTCCCCACCACCGACGTTAGGCTAACCGGTCTATAATTCCCCGGTTTCTCTCTCCCTCCTTTTTTAAGATGATGAGAGGCTTTCATCATGTGGACAGTCAGATGTTTTTTCCCAGGGCTGAAATGGCTAGCACGAGGTCATAGTTGTAAGGTAGGTGCTTGGAAGTAGGTACAGAGGAGATATCAGGAGTGAGTTTTTTATGCAGAGAATGGTGAGTCCGTGGAATGGGTTGCTGGTGACAGTGGTGGAGGCAGAAACGACAGGGTAACAGACTCCAGGACAGGTATATGGAGCTTAGAAAAATAGAGGACTATGGGTAACCCTAGGTAATTTCTCAGGTGAGGACATGTTTGGCACAGCTTTGGGCCTGTATTGCGCTGCAGGTTTTCTATGTTTCTATAGTAAATCTGATTCCGATTCTGATTCTTGTAAGAGAGTCTAGACTGTTTTGGGTCTATATTTCTTGGAATTTAGAAGAATGAAAGGTGAACTGATTCACACACATAAGATCCTAAGGCTTGATAGACCAGATGTTGAGATGTTTCCATTAGTAGGAGAGTTACAAAGGGTCATGGCTACAAAATTAGAGATTGGTCCTTTAAAACTAAAGGCGGTGGAGTCCAGATCATTCGATTTATTTAATGTAAAAATGGGTATGTACTTGAAAGCTTGAGAAATTGATGGCAATGTGGAACCAGCACAAAATAAGGCAAGCATAGATTAGCAACAAAGAGTTGACAAGTCTAGTGGCCCATTCCTGTTTCTTTAGTCTTGTGTTGATTAATTTGCATCAATTGTGCAAATGTTCTTTTTGGAGAGACATTTTTAATATTATCTCAAAGGTATTGAATATAGATATCTCTCCTCATCCTATTACTGCTATCTTTGGATTACCTAAAATTTCCAGTAATCTTTCCCCTTCAGCCCGTAGAATGATTGCATTTCTTACTTTAATGGCGAAAAGATGTATCTTACAACATTGGAAAGAGCCTAATGTTCCAACTACCTTTTTTTGGTTTTCCCAGATGATATTATGCTTAAATTTGGAGAAAATTAGAAGCAATCTTTATGATTCCTCACTTAAATTTGAACAGACCTGGAGATCTTTTATTCAATATTTTCATTTAATGTAATTTTTTTTCTCTTTTGTTCCATATTTATATTCCCTTCTTGCCTTTTTTTAAACTGTTTTTAATGGAGGTCAGGTTTGAGGACGTGATTTTAAGTTCTTTAACTCTACCTGTTTCCAAGTTAGCCCATTGCTTTGCTTTGCTTTTAGTTTAGTTGCACGGTGGGATTTTTTTTGGGGTCTTTTTTTGGGTTTTTTTTTCCTTTTCTCTATTGATATATATATATAAAAATTAGTATACTATTATTTTACCATATTATTTTATGTTTAAATTGCACTGTTTGTATCAATTTTTTCTTTTGTATTAATATCTCCTGTAATTTCTAACAGTGTATTAGTGCCTTTATGGTTTACCTTTTGTATACTTACTCAATAAAAAGATTTAAAAAGAAAGAATTGTGCAAATGTTGATGCAAATAAACTGATGTGTTTTGTGCCATTCAGCATTTCAGCAGTGCACCAGAAAGTAGGGTGCTGTTCCACAAAGCTAATGACAGAATGACCTAAATGAGAGCAGGTTTTGGAACTAACACTCATTCACCTGTCATCAACTTTCATGAAGTTGCTTTGCCACTTACAAATAAATAGATGGTGAACACCTTCAACGTCAGTTGAGAGCAAATTTTGGCCAAGTTAAGTCCTGCATATCTGAGATGTTGACTGATAACACAACACTTTAAAGGATGAAATGTGTGTAGCTAAATGATAAACTTGTTTTAATGTTATTCACAATCAGCATAACTGAGTTTGTTTGACGTCATTGGCAACAGTTCAAGTCACAAAATAACTCAGTCTCTATTGCTCTAGAGACCATGTGAGTAGTTTAATATTGCCTTTACGAAACTGACGCTGTTTTTTTTTCAAAATAGTGATGTGTAGTTGTGGAGAACAGCTGACCACTCTCTATATTAACTGCGCAGTAAATCTTACCCCTGAGGACAGGAAGCCACAGGGTGTTAAAAAAAAGTCAGCAAAGCAACAGTGGAAATTTAGTTGCTGCAAACAAAACAAGCATCTCTGCATGGATGATCGTGCGGGTACTGGAAGTGCAATTCTTAAACTCCACACATGCTTTACATGAGTAGCTATCCTTTCATTGTGTAATGAAATGAGACACTCTGCAATGCTTTTCCTTCAGAAAGATTAACTCAAGCTGAAGTTTTCAGACATTACATCCAGAGGAGGTAGGATAGTAACAAAGGAAAGTAAGTGGGCACCAACTACACAATAGACCCAGCTCATCTATGGAAGGGATGAAATTAGGCATCTAGTTTCAACGTTATTAAAACAGAGATCTGGTAGCACCTAATGATTGAAACTGCTGCTTTCTATAGAAGAGGTCCGGAAGCTCCCTCAAATTGAGGCATGAAGTTGCTTCAGTAATCAAATACAATCAGACTAAGAGGAGATTACTCGAAGGGGATGATAAAGAGGAAGATGGAGGCAATCGCCAAGATCTGAGATGGTTTTGCCCAAAGCTATAATCAGAGTAGGGTAGTTGGAAAATTAGTAGTCAAGTGATAGGTGACGTTTTCAGGGTCACAGCAAGATTTGGTGGGTATTAGAAGACAGAACAATGCAAGTTTGAAAATCAGGCCTGTGGTGAAGTCACATTCAGAGGTGCTTAGGAGAGAAATCCCTTGTATCATTTTATCATCCTCTCCCTCTCTCTCTCGCTCTCGCTCACTCTCACTTTGTAAATCTCCTTGAAACAATCACTTTCTCACGTTAAACCTATACACTCTAATGCAAAACAAAGCCTTGGAGGAACTTAGCAGGTCAGGAAACCATGGAAGGAAATGATGCAGATGAGGCGATTCAACCCAAAATGTAAACCATCCAATTCTCTCCATAAATATTGTCTGATACACTGAACTCCTCCAGCACCTTGTGTATTGCGCCAACTTCCAGTCTCTTGTGTCTCCCATACCCTCCAGCATTTGACATTTCTTTTCCGGATACAAGATACTAACCATCTATCCTACCTATTCCTTTCATTATTTTAAACACTTTTAATAGGTCACTCATCCGCTCTAGTAAAAACATTTCAAGGTTCTCCAACCTTTCCTTGTTGCTAATACTCTCCAATCCATCCAACTAGCTGGTGAACCTCTTATGTATCCTTTCCAAAGTCTCCATATCTTTCCTGTACTGTAAACTGCGCACAGTTTCTCAAAGGTGACCTAAGCAAAGGTTTATACAGCTGCAAATGACCTGCTAATTTTTATACTCAATCCCATGGTCAGTGAATGAACTGTGGTATTCCAGATAAAGGATCATAACCTGAAATGCCAACTATCTATTTTCCTCTACAGACACTGGCCGACCCACAGAATTCCTCTAGCAACTCTTTTTTTTTGCATGTATATGACATGGTGCTTGATATTTTACACTAAAGATGACCCGGTTGATATTTAGCCCGCATTGAATATCAATGCTTCCTCCTCCAAGAAGTATAGGCAAAAACACAAATCCCTGTGAAACCTATGTAAATTGTGTTGACTGCTGAACTTTTGCCACTACCAATGAAGCAGCTTTGCATTGCAAGATGTGTGGGTGTAATGAGCTACTGTGTAGGTCGTTGTAGGAGCAAGTCAACAACCTAACAAAAAGTTTTTAAAAATCAATGTGATACTATCCATGAAGTGGAAGTCTTCCACTTCCCTTCCATTTTCTCCACTTAGAACTTCTTTGGAAACTTCTACTCACAAGGACACAACTCATTAGATGACATCTTCCACCCCATTACGTCTACACAGAATTATAGACCTATGCAGAAAAGGAGATCATTCCTCTTCAGAAGTTTTATTGTCCTTATGTCAGCTTGTGGGTAGAATTAGCAAATTTGTCTCTTCCTCTTTTTCTCCTTCTCTAGCCTGCAGATTTTTTTCTCAATTCACAGATATATCCAGTTCCTTTTTGTTCACTCATATTGAATCCTCCTCAGCATGCCTTCCTGCAGTGCATTCAGAGCTTAATAACTTGATCCAGAAAAGGTTTCTTCGCATTGCTACTGGTTCTTCTTTTTTGATTTACAGCTTTTGTTATTAACCCTCTACCACTGGAAAGACATCTTCCTTCTTTTCTCTCTCAAAACCATTCATGATCTTGTATTTGAACAATTTAGTTTATACTGTGGTTCTCTGTCTTATTACCAAAGTAAATCATTTTACATTTCATTGCATTTTATTTACTCTGACATGACTTTTCAGCTTAGTCTCAGAATAGTTACTAAACTATTCACTCTTTCTATATTTGCATATTTTATATACAAACTGTATACTTATGCACCAGCTCTTGAATATACAATACACTCAGTGGACACTTTATTCGGGACACATGGACACATGTACACCTGATCATTAATACAAACATCTAATTAGCCAATCATGTGGTGGCAACTCAATGCAGACGTGGTCAAAAGGTTCAGTTGTTGTTCAGACCAAATATCAGAATGAGGAAGAAATGTGATCTAAGTGACTTTCACTGTGAAATGACTGTTGGTGACAGATGGGGTGGTTTGAGTATCTCAGAAACTGCTGATCTCCTGGCATTTTCACACACAACAGTCTCTAGAGATTAGAGAATGGTGCAAAAAACAAAGAACATCCAATGAGTTAATAAAAAAAGCTGTAAATCAAATTATCACAGGTGGATAGGGTAGTTAAGAAATCTTATGGGGTGTTAGCTTTCATAAGTCAAGGGATAGAGTTTAAGAGTCGCGAGGTAATGATGCAGCTCTATAAAACTCTGATTAGGCCACACTTGGAGTACTGTGTCCAGTTCTGGTCGCCTCACTATAGGAAGGATGTGGAAGCACTGGAAAGGGTACAGAGGAGGTTTACCAGGATGTTGCCTGGTTTAGAGAGTATGCATTATGATCAGAGATTAAGGGAGCTAGGGCTTTACTCTTTGGAGAGAAGGAGGATGAGAGGAGACATGATAGAGGTGTACAAGATAATAAGAGGAATAGATAGAGTGGATAGCCAGCGCCTCTTCCCCAGGGCACCACTGCTCAATACAAAAAGACATGGCTTTAAGGTAACGGGTGGGAAGTTCAAGGGAGATATTAGAGGAAGGTTTTTTACTCAGAGAGTGGTTGGTGCGTGGAATGCACTGCCTGAGTCAGTGGTGGAGGCAGATACACTAGTGAAGTTTAAGAGACTACTAGACAGGTATATGGAGGAATTTAAGGTGGGGGTTTATATGGGAGGCAGGGTTTGAGTGTCGGCACAACATTGTGGGCCAAAGGGCCTGTACTGTGCTGTACTATTCTATGTTCTACGAGTGGCAGTCCTGTGGGTGAAAATGCCTTCTTAATGACAGAGGTCAGAGAAGAAATGCCAGACTGGTTCAAGCTGACAGGAAAGTGACTGTAACTCAACTAACCACACATTACAATAGTGAAGTGCAGAAGAGGATCTCTGAATACACGTCAGACCTTGAAATGGATGGGCTGTAGCAGCTGAAGGCCACACCAGGTTCTACTCATGTACCTAATAAAGTGCCACTGAGAGTATATAAGAAGTTATAATGGTTCACAATAACAGTCCTGTTTCTTTGCCAATTTTGCATCCACATACTGCCCCATTAATTTAATGGGGTTTCAAATGTGCTGACATCCATCCTGTAAATTTCTCCATTTTGTAAATTCACAGGCACATCATTAACTAAACTGCTCTCATCAACTTTGCATCATCAATGAGGGCGGGAGAGGTTCTGGAGGATTGGAGGGTTGTGGATTTTCTTCCCTTATTCAAGAAAGGGAGTAGGGATAGCCCAGGCAATTATAGACCAGCGAGTCTTTCTTCAGTGGTTGGTAATTTGATGGAGAAGATCCTGAGAGGCAGGATGTGTGAACACTTGGAGAGGCATAATATGATTAGGAATAGTCAGCATGGCTTTGTCAAAGGCAGGTCGTGCCTTACGAGTCTGATTGAATTTTTTGAGGATGTGACTAAGCACATTGATGAAGGTAGAGCTGTAGACGTAGTGTATATGGATTTTAGCAAGGTATTTGATAAGGTGCCCCATGCAAGGCTTATTGAGAAAGTAAGGAGGTATGGGATCCAAGGGGACCTTGCTTTGTGGATCCAGAATTGGCTTGCCCACAGACGGCAAAGTGTAGTTGCAGATGGGTCATATTCTGCATGGAGGCCGGTGACCTCTGGGACCCCTTCTCTTTGTGATTTTTATAAATGACCTGGATGAGGAAGTGGAAGGATGGGTTAGTAAATTTTCTAATGACACAAAGGTTGGGGGTGTTGTGGATGGTGTGGAGGGCTGTCAGAGGTTACAGCGGGACATTGATAGGATGCAAAACTGGGCTGAGAAGTGGCAGATGGAGTTCAACCCAGATAAGTGTGATGTGGTTCATTTTGGTAGGTCAAATATGATGACAAAGTATAACATTAATGGTAAGGCTATTGGTAGTGTGGAGGATCAGAGGAATCTTGTGGTCCGAGTCCATAGGACACTCAACGCTGCAGCGCAGCTTGATTCTGTGGTTAAGAAGGCGTACGGTGCATTGGCCTTCTTCAATCGTGGGATTGAATTTAAGAGCCAAGAGGTAATGTTGCAGCTATATAGGACCCTGGTCAGACCCCACTTGGAGTACTGTGCTCAGTTCTGGTCACCTCACTATAGGAAGGACATGGAAATCATAGAAAGGGTGCAGAGGAGATTTACAAGAATGTTGCCTGGATTGGGGAGCATGCCTTATGAGAATAGGTTGAGTGAACTCGGCCTTTTCTCCTTGGAGCAATGGAGGATGAGAGGTGACTTGATAGAGGTGTACAAGATAACGAAAGGCATTGATCGTGTGGATAGTCAGAGGCATTTCCCCAGGGCTGAAATGACCAGCACAAGAGGGCATAGTTTTAAGCTGCTTGGAAGTAGGTACAGAGGAGATGCCAGGGGTAAGATTTTTACGCAGAGAGTGGTGAGTGTGTGGAATGGGCTGCTGGTGGCGGTGGTGGAGGAGGAAACGATAGGGTCTTTTAAGAGACTCTTGGATGGGTACATGGAACTTAGAAAAATAGAGGGCTATGGGTAAAGCCTAGGTAGTTCTAAGGTAGGGACATGTTCGTCACAGCTTTGTGGGCCGACGGGTCTGTATTGTGCTGTATGTTTTCTATGTTTCTATGTTTTAACCCCTTCAGTTACACTGAGGCAAGAACCCTGATGAAATCAATGGCAAAATGGGTTATAGCATTATACTTACATATGGAGCGATGTGCTGCGATGGAAACGAAGTGTAAACTCATGCCCTTCCTGCTGCAGTGCATCAATACATTGCTATGCTAGGTGTATGGCACAAATCTAGCAATAAATTTTCTCTCAGTTCTGTGCAGAGATGCTGCATGTTGAGCTTGTTACCATGGAGAAATCTCTGGGCTGGAGATAGCCATGCGGGAAGACGAAGAGTCTGAGAGAAAGCAGCTTCTATCGCATTCAACAGGAGATGATGAGAGAGCAGTAAGATCCAGGTGGTCTGTCTACACATGGTGAGGTGCTGTTAGACCTCTGGCAGTGATCCAAACTGGTCAGACTGTAATACTGAGCTCGACATTTCACTTTAGACCACTAAACAGCAGTCCTCACAGGCAGGCCATGGGGTAATTCATTACTGGGGGAGTGTCAACGGAGGGTAGGGGTTTGACCAGGTTCCTGGCACAGCTGCTCATAGGCCGAAGAGATTTCTTTTTTTAAATATGTAGAAGTATATTCCTGCAAGTGTTTGGACTGGAGGACCAACATCACTTCAGGGAATCGCTATTCTGCACAATAGTGCTAAGCAGAGTACTAGTATACCGCGCGGGGTGGGGAGTGGCCGTCAGCAGCCACTCAGTACTAAGAAGAGGAATGGTTTGTACGGTTCCGATGTCGACATCGGCAGTTCCACGACGGTATGATGGTGAAAGTTCTGGATGACGGCGACGAGTCGGAGGCCTTCCCAGTGACAAATGGCATCAAACAAGGCTGCGTTCTTGCCCCGACTCTGTTCAGTATGGTATTCTCTGCCATGCTGACAGATGCCTTCCGTAACTACGAAGAAGGAATCCACGTCAGATACAGGACTGACGGCAGGTTGTTCAACCTTAGGCGCCTGCAGGCAGTTACAAAGGTGCGAGAGACTGTCATCAGAGACTTGTTGTTTGCTGATGACTACGCACTCAACGCCAGCACAGAGCAGGAGATGCAGCGTGAAATAGACTGCTTCTCACAAGCCTGCGACAACTTCGGTCTCACTATCAGCACCAAAAAGACCGAAGTTATGTACCAGCCTGCCCCAGGAAAGCTATACCAGGAGCCGCGCATCACGGTGAAGGGTCAGAACCTCCAGGCAGTCGACAACTTCACCTACCTGGGCAGCATACTCTCTCGCGCAGTGAATATAGACGCTGAGGTCAACAACAGGATTGCCAAAGCCAGCGCCGCCTTTGGGAGACTCCGTGAGAACGTCTGGGAGCGGAGAGGACTCAGCCTTACCACCAAGCTGAAGGTCTACTGTGCAGTGGTCCTTACCACCCTCCTTTACGCCAGCAAGACCTGGACTGTCTACACGCCAAACAGCTCAACCATTTTCACCTGAGCTGTCTCCGCAGACTCCTCTGCATCAGGTGGCAGGACAAAGTCCCCGACACGGAAATCCTGGAACGAGCTGGGCTCTGCAGCGTCTACACCTTCCTGCTGAAAGCCCAAGCCAGGTGGGCTGGACATGTGGTCAGAATGCCAGACAGCCGATTGCCTAAGCAGCTGCTATACGGAGAACTGTGTCAGGGCAAGCGCTCAGTCGGGGGGGCAGAAGAAACGTTACAAAGACTGCCTTAAAGCGTCCCTCAAAGGCCTGGGTGTCGACATCAACACGTGGGAGACGATTGCCCTCAACCATCCAGCTTGGCGCAGCAAGATCACCACAGGAGTCCGTGCAGCTAAAGTCAGGCGCATCATCGAGGCGCAGCGAAAGCGTGCTGTGAGCAAGGCCCGAGCAGCATCCACTGCCACGACAGCACCCACCCACTTGTGTCCCACATGTGGGCAAGCCTTCAGGGCCCGGATTGGCCTCATCAGTCACCTCCGGACACACAGCCACCAATCTCCCATTTGACTTTGAAGCCATGGTCATCTTCGACTATGAAGGACAAACAACAACAACAACTAGTATACCTCATTAACAAACTCAATTAGATTTGATTAAAAATAGCATTCAGGAAATGAACCTGAGTCAGAGCACAAAGAGTGCTGAATCATAGCCACTGAACCATCGGAAAAGTTTGCAATTTGTCATTAACCAAACATAGGATAGGCTATGTTGCCTGCAGGTACTCTAGTATCTAGAAGGTCAAGAGTAAAGAACTGCCCACCATTTGGAATACCTGGGTATTAAACTGGCAAATACACAGGACGGTATACAGAAGTGGTACAAATCATATATCCGGAGGTTTTTCTCTCCACTGTAACAAGCTTCCTTTTTCTGAAAACCAGTAAAATAGTGATATATTTTTAATGAGGAGTTTCAAAGAAGTTACATATAACTTGATATCTTAGGACATTGGTCCACATAAATGACCACATCAGAATAAACGCTGCAAATATGTAGGAAGGATAATGCTTTTGTGGCTTCTTACTTTCCCGTTTTATCACCTTGTCCTATGAATATTACAGAATGCATCAAGTACATAAGCAGTTCAGAGCAGATATGGTAGCAAAATGCCTTTGTCCTTCTTGGTAATAAAAGTTAGAGCCTTGGAAAGTATTATTGAAGTAATCTTGTCAAATAATTGCCATGCATTTTGTAGGGGTTAGATACTGCGGTCTGTGCTGGTTAGTAATAGAATTAAAATCAGAATCAGACTCCTGTTTATTGTCACTGACATTAGCTGTAAAAGTTGTTGAGTACCTGGACAGGCAGCAAATTAATATACTGTAAGCTGTGGTGAAAACTTTTTAAAAATAGTGCAAGTAAATAGTGGAATGGTGAGGTGTTGTTCAAGGGTTCACAGGCCATTCTGAAATCTGCTGCCAATCAAGCTAGGCCCTTTGTTCTGAACTGTGCTTTAGAATTATTGGAGATAAACTTATCGAGGCAAATGGACCATGTTCCACTCCACTCCAGACCAGTGCTTGAAGATGTGAATTAGGCTTTGTAGGGTCAGGAGGCGAGCCCCAAGATACTGTTCTCTGATCTGCTGTTCATGTAGCTGGTCAAGTTTACTTCTATTCATAACCTCTGTTGCCTTCTCCTGCCCTATACTTTGAATACTTTGCATCCATTTCTCCTCTCCCTATGATGCAAATTACTAGCCAGCACAGCACTGACTGCCAGAGTGGTGCCCCTGATGCAAGTGCAGCATCAAAGCCTATCGCTTTGAACTTGTCTGCTTTTTCTCACCTACACAACTTTTCTGCCAGATCCTGCTCGGTATTTGAATCCTTTCTCATTTGGAAAAATACTTGTTTCACGCTGTTGCAAATGCTATTCTGTTGCATTTGTCGTCTTCCTTTCTTCCCTTTCGCTTGGGATTTTGGGCCTTGACCCTTGACTGTAAAAAATAAAACCACTTAAAAGCAGCAAAGTTAGTCTCACACTTTAACTCCTTATCTACAGCTGTAATCTGTATGATCGTAGAAAAATGCTAAATTGGACTGCAATCCCTGACACGGCATAGAGGTCCAACCCAGGAGACTGTATATTGGAAATGCAGTGCAAAATGTATAAGCTGAAGTATCTTCAGAATTCAGTGTCTCATTCTGAAAATGGGTTTCCAAGTAAATTTTGAACATGTAGATGAAGTTCCTGGGAGCAATACAGGAGACACGGGATTGATTTATCCCAGAAAGGAAGGATGAGGCAACCCTGGTTGAGAAGGGAAGTCAAGGACAGCATAAAGCAAAAGAGAAGGCATACAATATAGCAAACACAACTGAAAAAAGCAATACAGAGAGAAAAGATGAAATATAAAGGTAAACTATTTAATATTATTAAAAAAAGGACACTATTTTTCAGACATATAAAGAGTGAAAGAGAGGCAAAGGTGGACATTAGGTCACTGGAATGTGATGTTGAGAAGTCGTAATGGGGAATAAAGAAAAGGTGGGCGAACAGTGTAAGCATTGTGCACCAGACTTCACTGTGCAACATGCCAGAAATTCAAGTATGTCAGAAGCAAGAGTAGTCACCACTATTAAGAAGATGTTTGAGAAGCTGAAAAAGGTATGAAGATTCATAAATAAGTCATGTGCACCAGATAGCCCAGGGTTCTGAAAGAGGTAGCTGCAGAGATTGTGGAGGCACTAGTGGTGATCTTTCAAAAATAACTATATTCTGGAATGATTCTAGAAGATGGGAAAATCACAAGTGTCACTCCACTCTTTAAGAAAGGAAGGAGCAAAAGGTGGGAAATTATAGGCCAGTTAGCCTAATTTCAGTGGTTAGCAAGATGTTAGAAGTCCATTATTAAGAATGCGGTTTCAGGATACTTGGAGGTGCATGATCAAATGGGCATGCTCTTTTGGTGCTGGAGTGTGTGGTAACACTTGCAGGCTGCCCCCAGCACATCCTTAGGTAGTGTTGGTTGTTAACACAAACAATATATTTCAATGCACATGTGATGCACCACTGAATCCAAACCCAAAAAGGCTGAAATCAGCCTGGTTTCCTTAAAGGGAAATCCTGCCTGACAAATCTGTTGGAATTGTTTGAAGAAGTACAGGCAGGATAGACAAAGAAGAGTCAGTGGATGTTGTTGACTTGGATTTTCAGAAGGTCTTTGTTAAGCTGCTGCACATCAGACTGTGAAACAAGGTAGAAGTCCATGGTACTTCAGAAGTGAATGCTGGGGCAACTCCATTTGGAGGCCAAGTTATTGGGTATTTTTAAAGCAGAGGTTAATAGTCCTTGATCAGTAAGGGTGACAAAGTTTTCTGGGAGATGGTAACAGAATGGGGTCTAGAGAAAAATAACTCAGTAGGGCAAATAGCCTAATTCTGCTTCTATATCTTATGGTTTTATGGCTTAAACTTCTAATTCTTCTCTTAAGAGTGGGTGGTTACCATTACCTTTCCTACATGTGAAACTACATTTTTACTAGAACTGATTTGCCTATAGGTCATTCTGCCTAAAAATAAATTATTTGGCTAAGATTTAGTTGATCTTTTCAAGTGGCAAAGCCTTGTGTTGACTGAGTGGAAAACAAGGCTGAAAGAAATTTGCAAGGGAGAGGGCAGTGTGACTCATTGGCTGCTGGGTGAGTCTATGATATTGACACACTCACAGATGCAAGATTCCCAGGCAGTCATCTGTCGTCAAATAAAAAGAAGTTTGTTTAGAGCAACACAAGAGCAGAGCAACTCATGCACAAATTTCTCAAAAATATTACAACATTAATCAGCCCTGGAATTACATTAGCTCTACTTGACCTTCATTTGGTTTTAAAAGAATTGAGAAAAAAAGGGTCAAGATACATCAAGAAAGTAAGTAAAGCTAAATCCACCCATTGAAAATATTATCCTATTGCTAGTTCAATATTTGCAGGTCACACAATTTTCCTTCACCCATCTGTGACACATTCCTAAGCTGCCTGTCCTAGTTATATAGTCTCCAGAAGGTTTTTAATTGCATGTTTGATGTAGCTGCTACAGCACTCTGCTAGAATCAGGGACTTTGCTCTCACAAAGCATTAGAAATGCTCTTCATTTGGCTTGAGGGGTTACTTTTCTGGTGTCTGTAGCATCCTAACAGAATCGTTCTGGTTTAGTTTTACATATCAATGTGTTGAGTTTAGAACGTGATAGTTCAAATTTACAAAATAAGATAATGCCTAAAGTCTGACGTACAGCTGCACAAAATTATAGGCAAGGACTGTTTTAAAGGACATTGCTTATCTATTTTCAGTGTCCAAAAGTAACAGTTTAGAAAACATCCCATGGCTAACCTGGCCTCCAATTCTACCACTGTACTCACCCACACGACGTACATCATTTGAGTCATATGCCGACTATTGTTAAATTGACAGTTATACCAATTTTCAACTAGATTTTCCTTGTGGCCACCTAACCAATCCCAAAGGTAAATAATCAAGCAAGGTCAGTGCCTGATAGGATTTCAGAAATGCTGAGAGTTGTAGAACAGAAACTAGCCCTTCTGCCCATCTAGTCCAGGGCTGACCAGATGTTTGGCCTAGTCTCATCTACCTGCACCCAGACCATATACTTCTAAACCCCTTCCATGTACTTATCCAAACATATCTTAAAAGTTACAACTGAATCCCCACCTACCACTTCCTCTGGCAGCTCATTCCACAGTCACACAACCCTCAGAGTCCCCTTAAATGTCTCACATTTCAACCTAAACCTACGACTCTAGTTCTAGTCCAAAGAACTCCTGTAAAACAGCAGTGAGATGTTCCAAAAGTCTCTCAAGAGACTAAGGCCATAATATTCAAATGTGAGGAAGAGAATAAAATGGAATTGCTGCAAACAATTAAAGAAACAATAGTTGAAACTGAGTTGAACTTATCACCAGCAATGTATTTGTTGGGATGATGCTGCCCATGGCAGTTTTGATTAGAATAAACAATTTGCTCTTATGGATGTAGAATCTCAATTTAATTTCGAAGACATGCTTCATCATGTTTTTCAGGCAAGAACAGAATGGATGGATTCAGAACAGATTTGACAGTTTAAACTTGATTATTCATGAAATGATGGGATCAGCAGCAGTAAAATTAGATTCGATCAGAAAGCCACTCTACAATTCCACTTTATTTCGAGACTAACCCTGGTTCGGTGAGTGGAGGAGTGGAGTAGACCACGTGAGCTGCAGCTTCAAGCCTATCGTAACATGACTTGCACAATTGGTGAAGCTGCATAGAGGACGAAAACAAGTCACTACTAAATTCATTAACAGGTGGAGGTATACTGAAACTCCAATAAACACTGTTAATTTAACCCGTGCAGTCCCAGGCAGAGCCAAAGTTCACAGGTCAAAATTCCAAGTACATTTATTATCAAAAAGTCTGTATACATTATACAACCTTGACATTCGTCTCCTAAAAGGCAGCCACAAAACAAAGAAGCCCAAAAGAGCCCATTAAACAAATACCATCAAACTCCCTCTGTGCAGAGGAAAAAAGATCATACAAACAGTAATGTATGTATCTATTTCATTTCGAGCAATGACGTCCCATCCACTTTACACTACATATCGACCCGTTGTCTGCACATGTGCATTGTTCTCTCTCTCTCCCACTGCAATGTGAATACACCAGTTAAAGCCATCTCCCTAATGCGTGCTTTCATTTAATATATAAGTAGTTGTGCACAGACACAACAAACCGGCGACCAGCATGAACCTGAATGTCAGAGAATATCACAAACTGCACCAACTGCTACGGCATGACTATGGGACGAAACAGCAAGAGTTAAACAGTACAGAGAAGGCCATCACAGAGACTAACAAAGACATGTGCACAGCATTATACACAGTGAAAGATGCACTGAATTTAAAGTGAAAATAATGTGGCGATGGCTTCACTTGGGAAAGTTGATGAATTTGATAGTGCTATCGAAGGCTGGGAGTCATATATCAAGAGGGTTGAACTGTATTGTAATGCAAACAATGTGGAGGAGCAAAAGAAAGCCCCTACACTTCTTAGCTTAATGGCCCAAGAACATACAGTCTCTTACACAACTTAGTAGCCCCTGCAAAGCCAGCAAGCGGATGTTCCATGAAATTGTTAAAATTTAACACATTTGAGCCCTAAACTGCTGGTAATGGCTGAGAGATTTAGATTTTACAAAAGGAACCAGTCAAAAGATGAAAGTCTTTCTGAATAGATTGCAGAACTGTGCAAACTTTTCCAGTACTGTGACTTTAGAAATGGATTTTCTGATGCATTAAGGGAGAGGCTTGCATGTGGGATGCACAATCAAAGCACTTAAAAGAGACTACTATCCGACAGAGACCTAACCTTAGAACGGTCATTGGTCATTGCAATATCATTGGAGACTGCAGCAGAACTACAGAAAAGGAAGTTAGAATGTGGAATGCACAAAATGTCCCTGAATGGTGCAAAAGGCCAAAGATGTTATTGATGCGGCAAATCCTTGCATGATGTAAAGGACCGTTAGTTCAAAGAACAAGCCTGCAGAAAGTGTCATAGACAAGATTACATAGAGAGAGAGTGTGCAAGGCAGACAAAAAGCACAACCAAGTGAAAAGACTCAAACACAAAACTAAGCAAATGCATGAAGTCACTGAATGTAAAACAGAACCGGATAACATAGAGTCTGACAAAGGTAAACTGTCATGCCTAGAACTGCATAGTATTACTGAAGTAGATCACAATATAATATGGATCACAATAGATGTATCCGGTGTAAAATTGAAAATGGAGCTGGATACAGGGTCAGTTTTGTCTATAATTCCAGAGGCTGACTACAACAGACTGCTTTCTAAGATACCATTAGAGAAGACCTCAGTGATGCTAAAGACCTATACCGGCAAAAAAGTGTCCCCCAAAGGCAAACTGAAAGTAAATGTGATGTATGGAGGCCAAACACAGCAGTTAGAGCTTTGTGTATTGAAAAGTGGAGGGCCAGCACTTTTCAGATGGGAATGATTGAGAAAAATCCAACTAGACTGGCACTCAATCACAGCTCTCAGTGTGGCATCGACAGGCAACAGCAGCCCAAATGGTAGCATCAGCCAGAGACTGGGACAGCTGCTTAATGCTAATGAGAAGGTGTTTGAAAAGGAAATAGATAAACAGATTGAAGACTTGGCCAAAAGCTGTTCAGTATGCCAAAAAATTCAAAATGCACCCCCACAGGCAGCATTACATCCATGGGAGTGGCCATCGTCACCATGGCAAAGAGTACATATTGACTTTGCTGGGTCAATCATGGTCTCCATGTTTCTGATTGCTGTGGATGCTCATTTGAAGTGGATGGAGGTTATACCATTGGTCAACCACCTCAACAAAGACTGACTCTGCCCTGAGGACTATTTTCACCAAAAACGGCTTACCAGAACAAATTGTGTGATAATGGACCACAATACACGTCAGAAGAATTCTGACTGTTCATGAAGAAAAATGGCATCAGACATTTCAAATCATCTCCTCACCACCCATCAATGAATGGGCTAGCTGAAAGGTTTTGTCCAAATCTTCTAGAAGTCCATTAAAGTGATGGACAAAGATGACATTTTCCTACAACACAAGGTGGACAACTTCCTTTTTGTGTATCAGAACTCTGTTCATGTGACGACAAATCAAACACCTGTCATGCTGTTCATGAACAGAAATCTGAGATCTCGCATGGACCTCATGAAACCAGATCTATGGAGAATAAACAGTCAGCCAGTTGCCAAGTAAAGTAATAAGGAGATTTGAGATTGGACAGGAAGTTCTAGTGCACGATTGCCAAGAAGACAAGTAGACACCTAATAGGATAGCTACAAGAACTGGGCCACTGATGTACACAGTGGATGTTGGAGATCAGGCATAGAGACATCATGTGGATCAGATACTGGATGCTCAATTGAAGAACACTCCTGAGTCAACTGCATCCAACAAGATGGACACATTACAGTTACCAGACTCACCTTTCAGTGATGTCACTGACAGCAATGTGACACCGGAAACCAAGTACGTTGTCTTAGACAAGACACCTGCCAAACCTGATGCCACTCACAGGTCCAGAGGTGCTATCCTGAAAGAAACAGAGCACCACCCAAAAAACTGAACCTTTAGATCTGTGAGGTTAGTTATAGACTGTTATTGTGACAGTGTGCTTACTTGGAATGTGGGTTAATGAAAGGGAAACTGAATGTTTTCTACATACAGTATATGGTTATATGTTAATTTAATCTAAAGGAGGAGGATGTGCAATGTATGGATCTATTTCTTTTAGAGCAATGGCCTCCCCCCCAACACTATGTATTGACCTGTTGTCTGTGCATGTGCCATTGTCTATGTGTGCATTGCTGTTTCCTGCTCACATTGCAATGTGAATACTTTAGTTAAAATGATCTCCCACTAGTGTGCCTTTATCTAAAATACATTAAGTCGCTCTCAGATACAACACAAATAAAAATGGAAGCAAAGAGCGTTCTGAACTGAAGTCCATGAAGAGAGCCCATCCACAAACCCTTATTCAGCGCAGAGCCGAGCATCAGGCTGAATCGGACAGCTCCTCGCCTCGGGCACTGACACCCTAATCTTTTCAACCTGGCCCAGTTCCTAAACCGTCATTCCAACATCGGGTCCAGTGGCTTCAAGACGCTGTGGGGCCTGGACCACACCGCCTCAATTTGTGTTTCACATGCTCAAGAAAGAGCTGAGACATCTGACCAGCACAGTTCCAAATAAAGCTCTGCAGTCTGACATAACCAGTAGTGGGATGGCACAGCTGGCAGTGCCATTGACTCACAGCACCAGGCGCAAAGGTTCTATCCCAGCTTTAGGTGCTGTTTATGTGGAGTTTGCATGTTGCCCCTGTAACTATATGGATTTCCTCCAGATGGTCTGGTTTGCTCCCACGTCCCAATAGGTGTGTGGATTGGTGGGTCTTTAATAAGTCTCTTGTGTTTAGTTGATTGATAACATCTGTGGGAGTTGAGAATTTTAAAAATGGTTTATGGCAGAATTTTTCTAAGTGGGCACGTTATGTGTGGCGTGGACTTGGTGGCTAGAAGAGCCTTTGTCGGTGTGGTATCACTCTACAGGGGTGTATGGGCAGGGAGGGTTTTCCTCCGGTGAAAAGGCTTTTCATGTCTAATCTGGGGCATCTCACTCAACGTTCGTCCCCACCGGGCACTCAGCTCTCACCTGTGGCTCCAAGTAGCTGTTTGCATGCGACAGGGCCACACTCCCGGTACACTGCTTCAGCAGGCGGTCTAAACCAGGTGTGGCTAGCCAGCGGGCTTTGTACGCTGGTGAGACAGGGACCTGCCTGTCCTAGTCTGCAAAGTAAGCTCCGGTGGACAGGGTGGTTGAGATCTACAGTGAGATCCAACGGACAGGAAGGCGGTTCTGCGACGCTCAGGGAGAGCGAAGGGCCTGACGAGGCACAGACAAAGAAGTCAAGGTCATCCACTGCAATCAAGAAGGACGCCAGTTGTGGCGACTACTCGTACGACTAGAACCAGACATCCGACTTCGAAAAAGTGGAACTGCCCCAGTGCAGCCGCTTTTCCACTTTAAGAACTTTTCCGCACAGGTTTCCTGTCATCGTCAGATTCGACGGACAACCACCACCTTTCTACTACTCCATATGTAGTGGGTGGGGATTGATAAAAAGAAAAAAATGTGAAGGAAAAGGCTCCTTCCACAATTACGTCCCACTGAAGAGGTCAGCCAAAGTCAGAGAGATGTACAGCATGAAGCAGCCCCCTGAGCCTGGGCTGAGCATTACACTAATCCTTCACTGATCACACTCTCTCCATGTTGTTTTCATCTAACTCCAGATTCTAATGCTTACATCAACACCCTTAACAATTTACCATGTTCAATCAATCAACTGACCCGGACATCAGAGGGATGTGGGAGGAAGCCGAATCTCCAGAGGAAGTCGATGTGATCATGCAAACTCCACATAGACAGGATTGAAGACGGGTCACTGGAGCATGAGGCAACAGTTCTGCTATCTATTCTGCTGTACCATGTAATGCAGTCTAACACCATAACACTTCTCCAAGTGAGCTCTTTCATGATACCCATGATGATTAAAGACATTTGGGAGCAAACTTGCTGTATTTGTTTAAACTAAAAAAAAATTAACAAGGTAACTTAAAATCACGTATCATCATTATTATCATCACCATCATCAGGTGCCGTGCCCAGTTTGAGCTTTGACTGCCATGGCCCACACACTCCTGTTTCGGGTCAAGTGGATCAATTCATTGGTATTCGTTTCCAGTTCTCTGGCTGCTGTCTCCATCATCATTTTTCTTTGTCTTCCTCTTGCTTTCTTCCCTTCAATCTTTCCCATAATTACCGTGCATTCTAACTCCTTTCCTAATCACATGTCCAATGAAGTTATGTTGCCTTTTCATGATCTCATACATTATTTCTCGTTTTGTGTTTGCTCTGTTCATGACATCCTCGTTAGATATTCGTTTCGTCCATGATATCCTTTGCATCCTCCTCAAAAATCACGTATCACTGATGTAATTTAATTACAGAGATTGATATCAATTAAAGTAAATTGAAGAAAAAAATTAACTTCACTTGCCTTTTTGTTGAGGGCTAATGGGGTGGCACGGTAGGATAGTGGTTAGCACAACACTTTACGGTACTAGCAACCTGGGTTCAATTCCTGCTGCTGTTTGTAAGGAGTTTATGTGTTATCCCTGTGACCATGTAGATTTCCTCCAGGTGCCCTGGTTTCCTCCCAAAGAGGTTGGTAGATTAATTAGTCATTGTAAATTGTGCTGTGATTAGGCTAGGGTTAAATCAGGGGCTGCTGGGCTGCACGGCTCAATCAATCCACCAATCAGACCATAAATGGAGCTGCCCTTGATGCGTCAGCATGGCTGGTTAAAGGGAAAGGGCAGAGTGGCCAGGTACAAGATGTCTTTGGTTTTTTAGCTCAGTCTTCAGGAAGCAGCCCGAGACTCAGTGGTGACACCAGGGGCAGAGCGAGTGGTCAGATCTCCAGTGAGTGTTGTGCTTCTGTGGTGCTGGGCAATGGAGTGGAAGCCTGGAACGCATTGATGCATGTGCAACAGCTGGTGGCTCTGCACGGAACAGTTGGTCAGCTATTAGTGCAATCTGGCAAGAGGATTCAGAGTTACCATTGTGGCAAATACTATTTATAGATTACTTAGAGGAGAAATTTAGTTTTGTTCACCAGTGGATGCAAGACCACCTGCCCCCTGCATTTACACCCTCACACAGTTGGCTGCACTGAAGAATGCAACCTTATGCATCACGTTGCTCACTTGCATTCATTGCTGTTGACCCTAGATTAATTTTTCTCTAGTACACGGCACACAGAAGAAACTCAGTTGAACCATCAAGCTTGCATCATCCCTTAGAAAGTACAATCTTACTACTCCCTCAAATTCTTTCTTATGGGAATGGTGGAGACAGGGAAGTTAGATAATGAATTGCAGAACCCTAGGGACAGAGGCACTTCGGTGTACTTTGGACTTTGGTGAAGGCTAATGGAACACCTTCCTTCTGTAAGGTGGAACACAGAATGCAAGAGCAGGGAGGTCATGGTGCAGTGTTGGATAGAACACAGCTGGAGTACTGTGTGCATTTCTGCTCACCAAACTATAGGAACAGTGTGATTGCTAGGAATGGGTGCAGAGGACATTCACTAGAACATTGCTTGAGAATGAGTGTTTCTACTACAAGGAGAGACTAGTTTGTCTCCCTTGCAGTGGAGAAGATTGAGGTGGTGGGGACCTGATTTAGATAAGATGAGGGGTGTAGGCAGCAGGAAAACATTCCCTTAGTGGAGGTATCCATAAGCAAAGGGTGTGTACTCAAGGCACGAAATAGAGGATTTATAGGTTGTCTGAGGAAGAAATGATGGGAATGTGGAACACTCTGGAAGCACGCATAACAGTTTAAAAGGTATCTGAATGAGCACCTTAACCACTATTGCATGAAAAGCTGTGGGACAAGTGCTGGAAAGCATGAAGAGTGTAGATAGATCTATTGCCCAGTGGCATTCACATCTACTGTGATGACATGCTTTAAGAGGTTCATGGCCAGAGTCAACTCCTGCTTCAGCAAGGACGTGAACCCACTGCAATTTGCCTGTCGCCACAATAGGTCTACAGCAGATGCAATCTCACTGGCTCTCCACTCGGCCTTGGATCACCCAATACTTACTAACTTATTAACTGCAGCTCAGTGTTCAACACGGCCCTCAGTTTTAATCAAAAGGCTTCGGAGCCCGGGCTTTTGTACTTCCTTCTGCCACTGGATCCTTGACTTCCTCACCGGGAGACCTCAGTCTGTGTGGATCGGGAAAGAAACATCTCCTTGCTGACAATCAACACTGGGCACTCCTCAAGGATGTATGCTTAGCCCACTGCTCTACTCTCTCTACACTCATGACTGTGTGGCTAAGCACAGCTCTGGAAACAACACTGGAAATAATTAGCAGTTATCCCGGTCGTATTTTTTCCTACAGCTTCCGCATGACTGATGGTGGGGATTTACCATAATTGCACTCTCTCACTGAAATCCACTAGGAGTCAAATGTCACAGTGTAGGTAGCAAAACCATCATGAACAGCTGATGCCTTTTTCCCTTGCCATGTCATTATTAGCTGACACTACCAACAAGTTACGTGGCAAAAAATATTCGGCTGAAGGGTACAGGTTGAAGCCTAACTAACTGTGTTTGCTGAAAAATGTCTCGCTCCAGTCAGAAAGTCCCCAATAATCACAGCTTCCAGCCTGTAGGGAATGCATGACAACACACACTTCTGATAAGCTTCCATTTTTAGAGATACCGGATTAAGCCAGGGTAGGCAGATAGGTACGTCCTACAAAAAGAATATTTTCCTACTGAATTGAATTTGCTCAAATTACATTCATGAAAGAACATCTGTTCTGGCAGGATGAGATAATGAACTAATCCAGGTGAAGCACTTTCTTCATATTAAAACTATTCTCCTATCACTGTTTCAGCAGAAAAATATTTTCATTGGACGGAACCAAGAATTTTATTTAATGTGTATTAAAATGTTGATCCTGGCCCATTTTGGTTGAGTTGAACTAAAAAGTATATGTTTCTTACTTTTTATAGAAGAAATTAACTTTTAACCAGTAAAAGTGTATTGCAATTCCACATCCAAATATCAGAAGATTATTAGTATGGGGCAGCGGAATCTAAATTAAACATGCTTCTGTCGCAGTGAACAACTCCAAGAGAGTAGAGTCCTCTGCTTGACCTTTGCTACAGATTTCATACAAAGCCTCTTATAATTTTCCAGAAATGTGGAACGTCACAATTACTGTATGGTGCCATATGATTGCCTGTCTTGTAGTTCATAGCCTGAAGAAACAACGTATAATCTATGGAGAAATCTGAAAACAGAAAATCATGAATTATTTTTGCAACTCTCAAATTCATGCAATATTTAAAAAAGTAAGATTCGCAGAGCCAAGTATTCATGTTGTTGTCATTATTTATTCCTTTTACTGTCAACATTTCGGCATGAATGACCCGCTACTGAGCAAATGAAATACATCTGTAGAGATATTTACCAAGCCAGTATTGGTAAACCACAACAGAATTCCTGAGGTTTGGTCTTCTATTACCAAAACTAGAGATGATTTTGATGAGTGATTTAATTCAAATCACAGACACTTCTGCAGCAAGAGTTAAAACAATTAACAGAGATGGGACTAATTGTGGAATGGAAGAAAAGATTCTGAAGGTTTGTTGTCCATAAAGTATAAGGTTCAGCTTTAACCATGAAGGATAAAGGTGCCAGGGATCTGGGAAGAGATGCTGAGGCTGAGATTTTTTTAAAAAAGGTTTAAACAAAAGATTATAGTCACAGGAATGAGAATGTGAGAGAGGACATGAAATAGGCAGAATTTATATGGGCAATACACTTAAGCTATGGAGGCATCAGACGATACACACAAGAAATTAAATTTGAAAAGAGATGGATGCAATAACAAAAACATCTGCATATCTATTTGGAGACATTCATGTAGAAATACTGCATGTCCAAAGAAGTCGTATCATGTAAAATTTTACTCTAAGCCACATAAAGAAATACTGGAAGAAGAGTTTCTTCATTGCCAAAATAATATCTTCCCACTGTCAAGAATTGATGAGTAAATTAATACCTTCTCATTCAGTGACACTGTACCTGCAAGCATGGCACCCTGACACATCACCAAAACTATTCACAAACAAGAGAAAATCTGAAGATGCTGGAAGTCCGAGCAACACACACAAAATGCTGGAGGAACTCAGCAGGCCAGGCAGCATCTACGGAAAAGAGTGCAGTCAACGTTTCCGGCTGAGACCCTTCAGCAGGTCTCCAAAACTATTCACTTCATTGGATAATGAAACAAGGCAGTAATGCTACTGGCTAAATATTTTCACTTTGTTGCTATTATTAGTGTAGAGTTGGTGATGGTAGAGAATATGGCTATTGGGAAATAGGCACACATGAACATAACATTTAAATCTACAATAATCCTTTGAAAGAAAATAACTTAGAAGGTGATTTGACAAGGCAGTTAAACATAACATTTTATCATCGTGTTTATGCAAATATTACAAATTATGACATAGATTCACAACTTTTCATAAACTCTTGAGCTACATCTCATGTACCAAGTGTGTACCTGTTTCAGCCCAGCCTTGCTATGGTCATAAAGCAAACCTGCTCTTGCCTTAAACAATAGAATTGAGATATTAATTCGTTGGTGTCACATTGGAAGGCAGTGCATTATTGGATGTTGTAGTTGTTTTCATTTAAAGTTGTTTTGATTATTCATGCAAATGATACAAAATAATGCACAGAAAGTAAATATATGGCATTACATGTGTATATATGACAAACTATAAAATATTGACAATGTGGTATTAATCTTTTCAGAATTTTCAGAAAAAAAAGTAATCTCATCAATGTTAGGGCAAAAAACAGTATAGGAATTGGCCCTTCATTTAAATTTGAACAGATTTGGGGACCTTTTATTCGATATTTTCATTTAATGTAATATTTACCCTTCTTGTTTTTTTTTCACTGTTTTAATGGAGGTCGGGATTGAGGACGTGATTTTAAGTTTAACTCTGTTTGGTTTCAAGTTAGCCCATTGCTTTGCCTTGCTTTTAGTTAGCTGCACGGTGGGTTTTTTTTTGGGGGGGGGGGTTTTCCATTGATATATATAAAATTTAGTATACTATTATGTTATTTTGGTTTCTTATGCTTAAATTACATTGTTTGTAGTATTTTCTTTTTGGTATTGTTATCTTTTGGAATTTTATTATACTTTAACATTGTATTAATGTTTATATGGCTTACCTTTTTTGTATATTTACTCAATAAAAAGATTTAAAAAGAAAGAAAGAAAGGAATTGGCCCTTCGATCCACAATGCTGGCTGAACTAATGAAATTGATAATCAAATGCCTAACTAAACTAATCCCTTTTACCAATATAGTGTTCATATCCTTCTATTCTGTGCTTGTTCATTGCCTATCCGAGCATCTTGAATGCCTCTGTACCCACCTCAAGCAGTACAGTCCAGGCACCCATCATTCTCTATATGCAAAATTTGCCTTGCACTTACCGAAGTAACACACACAAAAAGCTAGAGGAACTCAAAAGGTCAGGCAGCATCTATAGAGATGAATAAGCAGTCGACGTTTCAGGTTGAGACCCTTCTTCAGAACTGGAAAGGAAGGGGGAAGATGCCAGAATAAAATGGCGAGAGGAGGAGAAGGAGGCTAGCTGAAAGGTGATAGGTGATGCCAGGTGGGAGGGAAAGGTCAAGGGCTGGAATCTGACAGGAAAAGAGAGTGGACCATAGGAGAAAGGGAAGGAGAAGGGGACCCAGAGGGAAGTGATAGGCAGGTAAGAAGTGGTAAAAGGTCAGAGTGAGGAATAGAGGAAGTCGGGGGAGGGGGATTTTTTACTGGAAGGAGAAATCGATATTCATGCCATCAGGTTGGAGGCTACCTAGACAGAATATAAGGTGAGGGTGGCCTCATCTTGGCACAAGAGAAGGCCATGGACCGACATGTTGGAACGGGAAGGGGAATTAAACTGCTTGGCCACTGGGAAGGTCCACTTGAGGCAGATGCAATGGAGGTGCTTGGCCAAGCGGTCCCCCAACTTGAAATGGATCTCACCAATGCAGAGGAGGCTGCATCGAGAGCACGGGACACAACAGATGACCCCAGATTCACAGTTGACGAGTTGCCTCACCTGGAAGGACTGTTGGAGGCCCTTAATGGAGATGAAGGGGTCATCTTCCCCTTTCTTCCCAGTCCTGAAGAAGGTTCTCAGTCTGAAATGTCAACTGTTTATTCATTTCCATGGATGCTGCCTGACCTGCTGAGTTCTTCCAGCATTTTGTTTGTGTTGCTTTGGATTTCCAGCATCTGCAAACTTTCTCGTGTTTAGAATTTGCTGCACCTACGAAGTTTAACTTTCCATTACACTTATCTCCTCTCACCTTAAATGTATAAACTCTGGTACTAGACACTTCAAAGCTGGGCAAATAGTTACTAGCTGTCCACTCTATCTATGGCTCTCATAATCTTATAAACCTCCATCAGATCTTCCTTTATCCTCCACCATTCCAGAGAAAATAACCCAAGTTTGTCCACAGCACATACTCTCTAATGCAGGTAGCATCCTGGTAAACCACTTCTGTACCCTCTCCAAAGCCTCAACATGCTTCCCAAAATGTGGCAGCCAAAACTGAATGCAACACTCCAGATACGGTTTAACTAGAGATAAACCTTTGGGACTATTTCAGTTCAACAGACTTAAAGGGTATTATTATTACTGCTGGATTCACACTTACACAGGCTCATGATAATGTTCATGCTCGTGACAATTTTCATGCTCGTGATTATCAGAATCGTACTGAGAAATAAAAAAAATTCCATCATGATTGAATGGCAGGGCATTCAAAATAAAAAGAGAGAAAAAAAACAACTGAAACTGAGTTACGGTGTCAACAGAGATCGCAGCTCAGTGCCTTCTTGAGAGGCTACTAAACTACTTCCACTGCTTTCAGCTGTCAAAACCACGATACTCTATCCAACCAGACCAGCAGTTAAAATGACTATCACCTTCTGGTCGGATACTTGGAACTGACGTATTTTTCTGAAGAATGACCATACTGCCTTTAGGCAGATATCTTTGCCACCAACACAGAACAGGTTTAGATAGCTGTAGTATGAACTGAGTAGGACATTGTCAGGAAAATCTCACAGGAAATTTGAACCAGCCACTTGGATTAAATTCCCCTTAGTATTCAGGAAAGTGAGGTTTTACTTTTTACCGATTAGAATGTGAATTTATATGTAAAATACCTGTTGCTACGATTTAAGTCTTCATGATGATAATTCAGCAGTGATTAACTTAGAAAAACATTCAAGCTACTTCTTAAAAGTGTGATCAACTAAAATCAATGCTATGAAGTAATATTTGGTGGGTTGATAAGAAGCTCGATCAAAGAAAAGGGTTTTAGAGGACCTATTAAAAAAGAATGATATGGGGGGTCTACATTTTTTTAGAGGGTATCTATTAAATTTAGGCAGGTATTGTTGATACTATCTCAGAAAGAAACAAGTTTAAAGAAAGTACAGTGAAAATTGAATGGGACAGGGGAGGTGAAGGTTATCCGTTTGCTCCATAAATGCTGAGACTAATTTTGTGTTTCCAGCTGTTTCTGGTTTTTGAATAATGGGAACAATTTTTAGGAAAGTATTCGATTTCAGCAATTATTGTCATGAAATGTGATGGAAATCTTCATCTACGTCCAAGATATATTATTTAGTAATTATCTGTTCTACTCAGCACAGGTTGATTAATAGAGATGGACATTTGGAGAAACATGTTGGAATGAAACCCTGGAGGACAGGACAAAAGAAAATAAATGCCAAGGAGATTGGAATAAGCAGGTAACAAGCTGTTTGACTTAAGTGTTTTGGCCTGAAGCAAACAGCAATGTGATGGTACCATAATATATTATAGTTTTGTACTTAGTGAAATTGAATGTATTAACTGCTTAAGTAACATTCACTTCAGGGCTTGTCAGTACTAATAACTTCTTAATTCCCAATTGTTGCCAACGAGTTAACCAGCCCAGAACCACAATGACAGCCCTTAAAACTTTAAGCACACAAGCTGTAACATGGAATTGCTCATCAACATTTTTTGGAACATCAACCAAAATAGATCACATTGGGAGCTATTCTATTAAAAGTTGCACTCTGAAGATTGTTAATTAATGATAGACACATGCAAAGACTTGATTTCTTGAAAATGTCTTGAAAGACTTGAAATGGGGTTCAATAATGCAAGTGAGACTATACTTCCTTATAAATTCAGGAACACAATTTCCCAGCTGGAAACAACCCATCCTCCCACATCCAAACCCTGGCCGTCCCATGTCATTCCTTACATTTTCTAACTCCTCCGCACCTTTTAAGAAAGGGCTACAGTGCATACATTGTCTCTTTCTTGACTCTAGAGATAACTTTGGGATCTAATGTCAGTAAAATAAAAGAGTCACAACAAAAAAAGCATAAGCTGACAGCTTAGAAACAGGCTAAGAAAGAAAATCAATAGCTTTCATTTATTTAGTATCTTTTTTTTGTGGCCTTTAGACATCATGTCCTGCTTTTATATTTTTGAAAAGTAGTTAAATTTTGTAAATCAGGAACAACAACACCCAGTTTGAATGAAGACCCACAGCAACACAGAATTAACTGACCGGATCATTTACCTTGAAGGATAAACATTGTGCATCTTCAAATGGATCTATTGGGTCACTTATATCCACTTGAAAGTACAGAGAGGATCCCATTTTAAATCTCACTTGAAAGATGGCATTGCTAACAGTGTACCAGTTGCTCATTACTAGCTGAAGAATCTGAAATGAAAGACCTGAACCATTAGCATTTGACTCAATAGTGAGAATTTTATCAGTGGGTCACAGATATCACTTCAAATGTGATTATTATTTTCTTAGATGATCCTTGAATAAAATAGTCATATAAGCTGATGGGGATTAGGCACCAACAGACAACAAAATATGGTGAGTGGTGGGGAGAGGAGGTGGGGTCTGACTGGCTGTGGACAATCTAGGTCACAGTGAGAGATTATAGAAGGGGATAGCAGACCATAGCTGTGCAAACGATGAGGGGAGGAATCAGGAGGATAAGAAACAAAGGAAGTCCATGCTTTCACCAGCAAATTATTGAATGGAATTTTCCACTGCAATTATCATACGATTTCTGGCAAGACTCCTAAGCACTATTCACCAACAATGCATATGTTCCTTATCATAACACCACCTTGCTCTCTACTTAAAGCTGAAAAAAATGGCAATACTTTGCCAGTTCTTGAATTTATATGCATAATTGCTCCAGAGGTAAAAAGCTAGTTAAGGAAACGTTTGATTTGTTGCCCATCTTGTGAATTATTTACATGCAATGTACTGTTCCTTTCCTTCTCAGGTCAGTTTGGTGTATGGTCCATTTTAATGACTTTCAGGCTCTTATTGATGCACAGATGTTGCTGCTATGCCTATACTTCAACAGCACCTGGAATTCAATGCAGTACTGTATCCCAGAAGCTCTGGTTCATTAATGCAGCCTTGTCAGAAGGCTGATCACCGCACTCCAGATACTGGAAGTAGCAATGACAAATTACACCAGCTAAGCTGGTTCATTTAATATAGAATTTCATAAACTGGGAAATATATCGACAATATAAGTATTAGTAAGTGTTGCTGATATTGTGCTTCAGGGATAGGTATTTAAGGAGCCAAGGATTCCAGTTTGAAAGAATAACAATACGTGAGGAGTGTGGTAATTGTTAAAATCCCTCCAATAGGTTGTGATTATTAGCAGGATGCCAAGCAGTACTGCAAACTTTGGACCTTTTACACTTGGCTGTTAGACTTACTTTTTTTACTTCCTTCCTTTCCAAATGGCTTCGTCCAAAAGTGAAATGTCATTGCCAATCTAAGTGATTTGACATTTGAGTGCTTTTGGGAGTAAAATTCCTACAAGTGTGTGTGAGTAAATGCAATCTCTTTTTCATTGGATTTCTATTCTCTAATAAATAAATTAATTTTAATCTTTTTTTTACCATATTTTAATTGGTTTACTTACTTTTTATATGCTAGCATTATATTACTTGCAATTATAGAACCCTTAAGACCACAAGTGCTCCTTGGCCTTTGTCAGTCTGAAAAGGGTTCTATTAAACCCAGACATAATGAATGTTGAAGCTGTATTTGGCCTTGGAAAGCTTTAATGTACTTATTCTACTGAATTCTTGAGTGGTAGCATTAACTAAGGATCTAGACAGGTAGATCACCAGCTGCCAAAGTACCCACAAGCAGTAGATCATGGCAAGAATTCAAACCCTGCAAAGTTAAAAATAAGGAACAACAAGACCCATGGCTTACTAAGGGAATACCTTGGGAATGCAAAAGCAGGATCCCAGTTTTTTACAGCCTTATGTATCATATTATACAACATTATAATAGTAGTAAAAAGCCTACAGTGAGCTACAAGCCTTGTTGTTTTGTCCTGTGAAAAGCACAGATGCAAAATCAGGTTAGACAGGCCCTGAAGTGTCACGATGAGGATAAAAGCCAAGAAAACAAATTTAGTGAAATTCTGAGTGAGAGAAATATTAATTAAGATTAAACGTTGCCACTATACTAGAGGAATTCATGCTGCTATACCAATCTTCTATATTCTACTTAACCTTAATTATCATTATCATTATTTATTTCCACTTACAGAAATAGATTAATTATAAATTGATTTAATGAATAATATAGAAATAAAATTCACAATATTTATTAAATTTCTTTGTGCATTATATATTATGTCTTATTTGATCAGTTGAGAGTGTATAGGTTATGTCTAAATCTTTGTTCATTCTAGTTACTATTTACTGTTGGGGGGGGGGAGTGAGTTAACTACCTGCTGAGAACTATTGGATTGCACATCAAATAAAAATGTCTTCCTATTATGAGCTGATGTGAATTCAACTCTTAAAGCAACTTAGAACCATGGGAAATTTGCAGGGAAAGTAGTGTAAAATGTGTAACTAGAGAAAATCAAGAGCAGTGGATTACATTTCTTAATATAGCATGACTGTATGGGTATCTCTAATCATATTGGTAAATCAGGAGGTTATATAGCACACAAGTGTCTTCTGAAAACTATTTCAAGAAGCTGTATCAATTGAACTGCATTATATGTCTTTTGTTTCTTCTGTTTAAGCACATGTATGAATGTACTTGTGCACATGGTGTGCGTGTGTGCATGCCTGTCCTTCTGTATACTGCACGCACACATATAATGTGATCATGTATAAGGTGTGTCTCCATCTTTCACATGAGCAGATTTGAAAATTACAGAGGAAATTGTTCACTATAATGATTTAATTAAATTAATTGTGAAACCAGATTTGGACTTTGGAGATAAGCCAGATCATTTAGAAAAGACCACCACTCCTTGAAGATTTAATGTTATAGAACAGTGGTCCCCAACTTCCCGGCCACGGACCGATACCGGGCCGTAAAGCATGCAGGGGTACAGGAGTAGCCGGAGCGCACCCAGCACATCTTTAAGAAAAAAGCCAAAATAAACAAGCTAATTAATTAGGTGCCGCCCGGCACGTAAATGTCGACCCAGATCAGAGGCAATTGTCGATTTCACTTGCTCTACGTGATGTTCACTCCTCTTTCCAGGGTGCTGCAGCCTTTAGCTGTTCCATTGTTTGGTCAACTTAAATGCCAGCCCAGACAGGCTGAAAAGACAGGGCTGTCAAGATCGAGGTGACATGTTGAATCTACACAAACTTCTAATAAAGTATGGGCAGTGCCGTGCTTTCTTTGTAATGACAATTATGTGCTGGTCCCAGGACAGATCCTCTGACACTTTTCAGAGAGAAAAACGTCAATCCTTAATGCCGAAGAATTTAAAGTTTTTGACCCTCTCCACCTCAGTTCTTCTAATGAAGACTGGCTTCTGGGTGGCACCTAATTAATTAGCTTGTTTATTTTGGCTTTTTTCTTAAAATGTGCTGGGTGTGCACCGGCTACCACTGCACCCTTGCATGCTTCGCGGCCCAGTATCGGTCCGCAGCCCAGAGGTTGGGGACCACTGTTATAGAACATTCTAATAATAGTTCAGCCATTAAAATTGATTGGAAGTCTAAAACCTGTGCTGAAGTTTTGCTTACGGTGTCAAAACCTACAGATGAAGAGAGAATTAGGAGCAGGAATAGACCATCCAGCCCTTCAAGTATGCCCCACCATTTATTAAGATCATCCATGTCACTGCACAATCATTATAACTCTTGATTCCCTTGATGCCCACAATAATTGAGCCTCAATAACTGTAAGGAGTAGAACATTCCAAAGTTCACTCTGTGAGTGAAGAAATGTCTTCTTGTGTCAGTGCTAAATTACTTGCCCATTATTTGCATTTAATGACCACCCCTCCCCCACCCCCCAGTGCAAAAAATCCTAAACTCCACAGCTAGATGAAGTGTCTTCATTGGATCTAGCCTATCAAGCCTTTTAAGAATGTTGTAAGTTTAAATGAGATTTTCTCTTATTCTTCTGAACTTTACAGAATTTGGGAGACACAATATCCTTGGAATTAGTCAAGTGAATCTTCACTGTAGTCAAGGGAAAGTTACTAAAGCTGTACACGGTATTCTAGGTGTGATCCACTTTCTGTTCAATATAAATTCTCTTGTAAAAAAGCCTAGAATACTATTTGTCTTCTTAATTGTTTATTTTAGCAGCTTGAGGGACTTGAGTACAAGCACACCTAAATCCTTTTGAACATCAACACATCATATTTTTCCACACAATATTCAACTTAACATCTTTACACAAATCACATTGTTCGTCCATGCCCCCTTGAAGCCTTTTGACACCTTTCTCATACTCACAATCCAATTTATTTAGTATTGTAACCAAACATGGAAATACAGCATTTAGATCCCTCATCTGATATAAATTGTGAATAGACCCCAAGCACAATCCCAATCATAGATTGCCAAATTATAGATAATCCACTTATTCTTACCCTTTACCTCCTGTCCAATAACCTATTTCTATATCAGTATATTGTCCTGAATTATATATCAATGATTTTTGATCAGCGTTCTAGAGATATCTTCTTGAAACATTACATCCCTATACTTTTTCTACTAGTGATCTATTAATCACATCCTCAATAGAAGTCCAGCAGAATAGTCAAATATATTTCTTCTAATAGTTGTGTGTTGATTCTGCTTATTATAGATTCTGCAATTTCCCCTCCTAAGTTTGGTAGTTCCTTGTTTCCCTCACCTCTTGGAGAGGTCATATTTGCTCTGCTCCAATCCACAGGAAAGAGTATTAAAAGACACATGAAAAATATTAAAATCAGATTTGAAAAGACATTTGATGTTTTTTTCATCTAAGTGTTATTGTTTAGAATATACATTTTCGAAAGTTAATACCATACCTTAGTTGCAATAAAGTTGTCCTTGAATTTACCAGTTTGCATTTTAGTCCCCAGTATTGTAGCTTGCTTGAAGCAACTAGAATCTTTCTGGAGTATGTGTACATAGTCTGCATATCTGTAAATATCCAAAGGGTGGGGGGGGGTTGTATTTTCTGTAATTAGAAAAACTTTTGTGACTCAGTTAACATGATGTTGCACTTCTGGAACTGCTGAAACTGTCAGAATCTGCACACTAGCACAGTTGCTGCATTGATATTAAACAGCTGAGCCCTCAGCATCATGTTGCAGAACTATTCTGCAGGATGCACAAATATAAAAAAGAGTTTTCAACAACCAACTACCTAACTACCTAAGTGTGGTTTGGAAAATAAAAGGGAACTGAAGTGCAATGAGACATATTATGTCTGCCTATTTTATGATAATATTTCAATTCTAAAACTACATAACCACGTACTATACATAATCTCCACTAAAACCAGCAACAAATACGAAGGATGCCCATTTGATCTTCATATCCTCACCACCGACTCAATCTGCAACTTAATCTTTAGGGAATCCTTCATGAGGACTCCCAACTCACTTTGCAATTTAGATTTTTGAATTTTCTGTCCATTTAAAAAATAGTCTACACTTTTATTTCTTCTACCAAAGTGCATGATCATACACTTCCTGACTCTCTATTACATCTGCCACCTCTTTGTCCATTCTCCCAGTTCATTTAAGTCATTTGCAGCCTCCCTGCTTCCTCAGTACTACCTGCCCCTCCATCTATCTTCGTATCGTCCCCAAACTTGGCTACAAAGCCATCAATTCCATCATCCAAATCATTGACATACAACATAAAAAGAAGTAGTCCATAGCCAACCTCCTGTGGAACACCACTAGTCACCAGCAGCCAACCAAAAAAGGCTTCCTTTCTTCCCACACTTTGCCTCCTGCTGATAGGCTAATGCTCTATCCATGCTTGTATCCTTCTTATAACACCATGGGCTCCTATCTTGCTAAGCAGCCTCATGTGTGGCAGCTTGTCAAAGGTCTTCTGATAATCCAAGTTCTCAGTATCCACTGATTCGCTGAAACCTCATCCTTAACAATCGACTCCAACATCTTCCCAACCACTGAAGTCAGGCTAACTGGCATATAATTTCCTTTCTTCTGTCTCCCTCTCATCTTGTAGAGTGAAGTGATATTTGCAATTTTCCAGTCCTCCAGGACCACGGCAGAATCTAGTGATTCTTTAAAGTTCATTACTAAAGCCTTCACAATCTCTTCAGCTACCTCTGTCAGAATGCTTGGATATATTCCATCTTCTCCAGGTGACTTACCTACCTTCAGACCTTTCAGCTTCTCAAGTATCTTCTCCTTAGGAATAGCAACTGCCCTTACTTCTGCCCCCTGACATTCATGAACATCTGACAGACTGCTTATGTTTTCCACAGTGAAGACTGTTGCAAAATACTTATTCAGTTCATCTGTCATTTCCTTGTCCCCAATTCCTACCTCTCCAATGTCATTTTCCAGTGGACCGATATCTACTCTTGCCTCTCTTTTACTCCTTATGTAACTGAAGAAACCTTTTGATTTATTTTTGATATTTGGTCTAGCTCACCTTTATATTACATGACTTTGCTCATTATGGCTTTTTTTGTTTGCCTTCTGTTGGTTTTAAAAGTTTCCCAATCTTCTAACTTCCCACTAATTTTTGCTCTATTCTATGCCCTCTCTTTGGCTTTTATGTTGCGTTGACTTCTCTAGTCAGCCATGGGTGTGTCATTCCGCCTTTAGAATACTTACTTTTCTTTGAGATTTATCTATCCTGTGCCTCCCAAACTGCACCCAGAAATTCCAGCCAATTCTTCTCTACCATCCTCTCTGCTGATGTCCCCTTGCAAGCAACTTCAGCTAATTCCCCTCTCATGCCTTTACTCCACTGTAATATTAATACATCTGATTTGAACTTCTCCATCTTAAACTGCAGGGTGAATTCTATCATATTACGATCACTGTCTCCTAAGGGTTCCTTTACCTTAAACTCCCTAATCAAATCCAGATCATTGCTCAGCACCCAGTCCAGAATAGTTTATCCCCTGGTGGGCTCAACCACAATCTGCTCTAAAAAAACATCTTGTAGCCATTCTTTCTCTCTTTGGATCCAAAATCAGCACCAACCTGATTTTCCCAATCTACAGTATCTGCATATTGAAATCCCCCGAGATTACTGTAACATTGTGCTTTTGACATGGATTTCTATCTCCAATTGTAATTTGTAGCACACATCCTGGCTACTGTTCAGAGGCCTGTATGTAACTCCTTTCAGGGTCCTTTTACCCTCGCAGTTTCTTAACTCTACCCACAACAATTATACATCTTCCAATCCTATGTCACCTCTTTCTGAGGATTTGATTTCATTTTTGACCAATAGAGGCACACCACCCCCTCTGTCTACCTGCTTGTCCTTTCAATACAATATGCATTCTTGGAGGTTAAGCTCCCTACCATGTTCTTCTTTCAGCCACAACTCAGAGATGTCCACAAGTCATAGCTCCAATCTTTAACCGTGCTACCTTTACTTCATTTTGTATACTATGTATTCAAATATAAAACCTTCAGTACTGTATTCATCACCCTTTTTGATTTTGCACCCCTGTTACATTGCAACTCATTCCACTGGCTGCAATTTTGTTCCATCATCTGCCCGTCCTTCCTGACCATCTCACTACACACTGTCTCTGCTTATATCCCAAATGCCCTGTCCTAAGCCCTCTCACTCAGTTTTTCATCCCATTCCCCTGCCACATCATTTTATACCCTCGCCAACAGTTCTAGCAAACCTGTCTGCAAGGATATTGATCCCCCTCAAGTTGAGGTGTAACCCGTCCCTTTTGTACAGGTCGCACCTGCCCCAGAAGAGATCCCAATGACCCAGAAATCTGAACCCCTGGCCCCTGCGCCAATTCCTCAGCCAGATCATCCTATTCTTACCCTCACTGGCACACGGCACAGGCAGCAATCCAGAGGTTACTCCCCTGGAGGTTCTGCTTTTCAGCTTTCTACCTAGCTCCCTAAATTCTCTCTTCAGGATCTCCTCCCTTTTCTTACATATGTCATTGGTGCCAATATGTACTCAGACTTCCGGCTGCTCACCCTCCCCCTTTAGAATGCTGAGGACCCTACCCAAGATGTCCCTGACTCTTTGCACCTGGGAGGCAACATACCATCTGGGCAACTCTTTCTCATCCACAGAATCTCATGTCTAACCCCCTAACTATGGAATCCCTTATCACTACTGCAGTCCTCTTCTTCCCCATTGCCTTCTGAGCTACAGCATCAAACTCAGTGCCAGAGATCCAATCCTCGAGGCTTCCTCCTGGTAGGTCATTCTCCACCCCAATAGTATCCAAAGTGGTATACTTATTATTGAGGGAAACAGCCACAGGGGTACTCTCCACTAGCAGCCCATTTCCTTTCCCTCTCTTGACAGTCACCCAGGTACCTGCCTCCTGCACCTTTGGAGTAACTACCTCCCTGTAGCTCCTACCTAGCACCTCCTCAGTTTCCTGTATGAGCTGAAGGTCACCAAGCAGCAGCTCCATTCCCTTAACACCTTCTCTGAGGAGCTGCAGCTTGGTGCACCTGGTGCTGATGTGGTTATCCAGAGGCTGGAGGTCTCCCAGAAAGAACACAACACAGCCCCTGGAGCCATCTTCACTGCACTAACTATGTACTAACAGAGGAAGAATGAAGAACTAACTTACCATATATTTACCTCACCCAAGCCTGATGAGCCAAAGTCTTCCCACTACAACTCTGATCCACTCCATCAATGGCCACTCCACTTGCCCCTGCCTTGTTTTTATTTACCCTTGCTACTGAATCATGATTTTATTCAGCCACCCACCGGAAAATGCCAAAAGCCCACAAATGTTCCTTTTTTAAAACTACTGACCTGCTGAGTTCAGCAGGTTGCATGTCATGTCACTTCAGACTGCAGTATCTGTAGTTTCCTCTGTCTCCATGTCTTTAATTTGGTCCCAGAAATCATGTTATTGAATGCACATTTATGAAGCATCTCGAGATATTTTGCTATACCTTGTTACAGAAATAGCCTCTGATCACCAAGTGATATTTCTACCATTGTTGTTAAGAGAATAGATGCAAGCAAGGATCCAGTATTTTATAACAGGTGAAACTCGAGCTGAGATTCAAGATTGTTTAAAGTCATTTTCCCTACACAAGTGTAAAGGAGAATGAAATAATTGTTACTCCAGGTCTGATGCAACACAAAAAAAACACAAAAGACATGAACATAATAATAATAAGAAAACGCAATAAATACAAATAGATAAGATAGCTAAAACATATTGTTTGTATGTTCATAAAGTGATTCTAGGCTGACTGGAAACAATAAAGTGCTGATGGAGTAAGTTAGTGAAGGTGCTGAGAAGTCTTACTGCTTGGGGAAAGTAACTGTTTTAAGTCTGGTGGTCCTGACATGGATGCTCCGTAGCCTCCTCCCTGATGAGAGTGGGACAAACAGTCTCCGAGTAGGGTGGGTCGGATCCTTCATGAGGTTACTAGCCCTTTTCTGACATTTTTCTGCATATATGTCCTTGTTGGTGGGTAGGCTGGTGCCAATGTTGCATCCAGTAATTTTGACTACCAATTCTCGAGCCTTCCTGTCCGCACAGTGAAGTTTCTATACCAAACAATGATGCAGCATGTTAGGATGCTCTCTACTGTGCATCTATAGGATAATGTGAGCATTGATGTGCAAAGTCCAGCTCTTTTCAACCTCCTA
The DNA here is from genome assembly GCF_963921235.1 of Mobula hypostoma. Taxonomy (NCBI): domain Eukaryota; kingdom Metazoa; phylum Chordata; class Chondrichthyes; order Myliobatiformes; family Myliobatidae; genus Mobula; species Mobula hypostoma. The sequence continues at coordinate 89,292,123 of NC_086099.1, read as the reverse complement.
AGAAAGTAGAGGCATTGTTGAGCTTTATTAACTGTATTTGATGTGTCCTGGGACCATGAGAGGTTGTGTGTGATGTGGACTCCCAGACGTTTGAAACGGCTTGCAATTTCCACTGCTGTGCACTGACCTAAGGCAGGATGCGAGTGGTGCGAATTCTCCTGAAGTCGATAGCCATGCTCTTTGTCTTGTTAACATTGAGGAAGGGGTTATTTGCCTGGCGCCAGGCCCTGAGTTCTTCCACCTCCTCTCTGTAGGCCATCTCATGGTTGTTGGTGAGTCCCACCACTGTTGTGTCATCAGTAAACTTAGCAATGTGATTTCTCAGGTTATTGGCCATGCGGTCATGTGTGAGCAGATTGTACAGCATTCGGCTCAGCACACAGCCCTGGGGGGGCGCAGCAGGGGCACCCGTATTGAGGATGCTGGGGAGGGAGGAGTGGTCGTACGTCCTGACCATCTGAGGTCTGTTGGTTAGGAAGTCCAACGCCAGATGCACAGTCGTGTACTTAGATCGAGGAGCAGGAGTTTGCTCACCAAGGTGTGTGGGACTATAGTGTTAAAAAACAAATCAAAATCCAGAAGCAGCATTCTAACTTAGGTGTCCTTGTTTTCTGGGTATGTGAGGGGAGGTGCTGTGGCATCTGGCATTGAGTTGCTCCGTCGGTAAGCATGTTAGTGAGAGTCCAATATGGCAGGAATGGAGTTTTCAGTATGTGCCATTATCAGCCATTTAAAGCATTGCACATGGTTGTTATGCCGACTGCATTGTCAGAAATCATGGTTAGTATTTCCAATGATGATCATGCAGAATGAATGATCATGCAGATCAGGTTTTTAACACATTCAGAACACAAAGGGGGTAATATCAGCCATTATGCAAGGGAAATTGATACCTCCCTGTGAACATGCAAAACTGATTTACACACTTAACATTAGGACCCTCAGGAAGATGGAACTGAACTCCAGCACTGCTTGAAGAGATCGTAAATTATTTGTACAGTAGGTTTGTAGAGAGTCCGTTGCAGCAGACCTTGCTGGCCTCAGCAAAAATACCTGCTTGGAGTTGCAATGCATCCGGAGTGAAATCTTCTGTTCTTTCCTTTAAAGTATGGACTGCCAAAGTTCAAGAAGTTGGGTCAGCACCACCTTTGCAAGATGTGTGTAATCATTGCTGGACTTGCTAATATTGTGCGCACATTCTGAAAAAATGAATGCAGTAAAACAGGTTAATCATTAGCTCTGGCATTCCAGCAAAATCCATCATCTATGATCAATAATGAACCCAAAGCAACAAGTAATCTGGTGGATGAGCTCAACAGTTCGAGCATACTCTATGGAGACAAATGTGTCGTGTATTTATGTTTTGTAATATTTAAGCAATATTGTAAATATTTTGTTTGATTAAGCATCCTTATTTTTAAAAAATAATTCACTACAGGTTATACGCAAAATTATGTGAATTGCATACGCCATGATGCGACCACATGATATGTGCTCAAACCGCTAAGAGTAAATCAGAACTACGTACTCGCATCTCTCACCTCCTGTGCCTTTCTTTCAATTAGTTTAATGTTTTCAACTGTACAAAACTCAATGGTGGTGACAAGGTATTTTTAAAACAAACTTGAGACTACTACCTAACGGTTGAAGAACGGTGAGACATCCGAGTCTTTTCAAAAAAACAGAAATGAGCTTTGCTGATATCGTAAAAGTAATGCAGGAACATTTAAACCAAAACGATTGTTGACTGCAGAATGCTTTAGGTTTCATAAGCGGAATCAAAAGGAAGCATACGAGGCTGAGTTGAAGAAGTTGTCTGAACATTGTCAGTTCGGTGATACCCTAAGAGATTATTTAGTTGGTGGAATCTTACATGAAAGTATTCAAAAATGGCTCCTAACTGAAGTTCTGGATGCTATTTGCTTGCTTTTATTATTTGCATGATTTGTTTTTTCTCTCTGCACATTGGGCGCTTGACAGTTTTTTTTTAATGGGTCCGTTTGGGTTTGTTTGGTTTTGCTTTGCTTTTGTACTCTAGTGAGAGATCTGAGCTGCCCCATAGTGTATCAGTGTTTTGTGCAGTCAGACCTGAGCTCTCCAGCTTTGTACTCAACTGTTGAACAATGGAAGACCTGATTCCACCAGTACTGAGCACCAATGTCACAACATGACAATTGCTGCTAAACAAGTACACAGAACAACTAGAATGTCCGTGCAAAACTTAGCTTATTATTTTTACAGAATGTAAGGTCTTCAACTTGAAACAAACAACTCTGTTTTGTTTTTCACAGATACTGCCCGACATGCTGTGCGAGTCCAATATTTTCTGATTTCATTTAATTATTTTTCTGTTTTTTTTCTTCTCCGAAAGCTGATTATTGAGATGAAAGAACTGTTCCAATGTGACAGATTCTTCAATAGAGCCACCAAGGGGTTAGAGGATTAATGCACATTGTACACAGGGATTTTCAGAAAGCATGGAAGATTATCAATTAAAATAAGGGCATATGGGACTGGAAACAACCTTGTGGCATATCTGTAAAATTGTTTTGGGAACAGGAGGAGGAAAGTTGTAATAAAAGAGACATTCTCGAGTTGATAGTTGAAGTCTTCTGGGGTTTGCTGCTAGAACTATCACTTTTCATTCTATACACAAATGATTTAGACTTAATAGTGCCAGGAAGCATATCTGGGATCTGCAGATGATGTCAAGGTGAAGGTTTAAGAATAAATTTTCAGCAAGTGACAATAAAGTGGAATAGGGAATAGAGTTTCTGATAAATATAATTAAAATTAAGCAATCATCTGAGTTGTACTTTTTCAGTTGGGGCTGAATCTTATACATCCATTGTGGGATTTGCGAAAGCAGATATTCAGGAATATTCAGCCCAACCCTCTCCAGTGTCAGGATATCCTTTCTAAAATAAGGAGCCCAAAACTGCACACAATACCCAAAGGTGGTCTCACGAGTGCCTTATAGAGCCTCAACATCACATCCCTGCTCTTATATTCTATACCTCTAGAAATTAATGCCAACATTGCATTCACCTTCTTCACAACCGACTCAACCTGGAGGTTAACCTTAAGGGCATCCTGCACAAAGACTCCCAAGTCCCTTTGCATCTCTGCATTTTGAATTCTCTCCCCCATCTAAGTAATAGTCTGCCCATTTATTTTTCCACCAAAGTGCATGACCATACATTTTCCAACATTGTATCCAATCAATTACTGGGCAGTGGGTGACTTCAAATCATCAGCAAAATAATGGAAGGTGCCATTGTTGGTGCTGTCAAAGTGCCCATATCTACCAGTAGTTTGCAGATGCAGAGGAGTGGTGATGCTGGAAGCAATTCAGAAGGCACAGGATATACTGTATACATCCCAAAGAGGAAGAATTGTCTAAAGAAAAGATGACACAACCATGGCTAACAAGAGAAGTCAAAGCCAACATAAAAGCCAAAGAGAGGACATATAATAGAGAATAGATTAGTGGGAAGTTAGAGAATTGGGAAGTTTTTAAAAACCAACAGAAGGCAAGTAGGGGAACCGATATTCTTGCAGGCAGGTTTACTGGAGATGTTGGCAGTGGTTTAAACTAATATGGCAGGGGGATGAGAGCCAGGATGACAGAGCTGAGGATGACACAGCTGAGGATGAGCCAGCAGGTTTACAAATAGATGATGGGTGTAACATGAATGTAAGGAAGAACAAGCCAATGACTGGGTACCAATGGAGACAGAGCAAAGAGTTAAATTGTACCACAGAGGCAAAATTCAAAAGGGAGAAGAATGCATGACTGAAGATGCTGTATTTAAATACGTGTGGCATTTGGAATAAGGTGGATGAACTCAAGGCGCAACTAGAGATTGGTTGGTATGATGTTGTGAGCATCATTGAATCCTGGCTGAAAGGAGGCCATAATTGGGAGCTTATCATCAAAGGATATACTTTGTATTGAAAGGACAGGCAGGAAGGAATAGTTTGTGGTGTGGCTGTGTTGGTAAACGATGGAATTATATTTTTAGAAAGAGGTGACATAGGATCAGAGAACGTTGAATCTTTGTGGGGGAGTTAAGAAATTACAAGGGTAAAGAAAAACATTATGGGAATCATATATAGGCCTCCAAATAGTAGCCAGGAAGTGGGGTTGAGATTGCAAAGGGAGCTGGAAAAGGATGTAATAAGGGTAATGACACAGAGTGGCAAAGAGAAAGCCACTGTTGGGAAAAAAAGGCTATGGTCAACACGCTCCTAGAAGACAGCGGCGCGGCTAATGTAGATGAACTGAACACACTGATGAGGGAGAGGGAGAAGTGGAGAGTCTGTCTTCATGCACGACGCCGGCCCCCTAGGCCTGAGTCGATGTAGTAGTAGTAGGAGATGTCAGATTTTTCAGATGTTCGACATCATGTAGGTTTTTTACATACAAAGTGGTGGGTATCTGAAATGCACTGAACAAGTGATACTAGAGGCTGATATAGTAAAGAACATTTAAGAGATTCTTAGATGGCAACATGGATGAAGGAAAATTTGGAGAGGTCTGTGCTGTGTAGGGGCCAAGTGTTGGGTTGATCATGAAGTAGGTTTTTGCAGGGTGACAATATCGTAGGCTGAAAGGCCACTACAGTTCTATGCCCCTTTCTCAGCTAGTCAGGTCAGAGTGCCTGATTGAATGCAGCTCCAGGAAGATTCAGGAACACGGAGAAGAAAACAGATCTCTTCAATCGTTCACTCTAAATATCTATCTCTTTTCCTATCAGCATACTAGGGCTTCATCGCAAAACCAGGCACACTGCAGCAACGGCTGAGGTCAGCACTGATTGGTGTCAGCAGGCATAATCCTGCTGTGAGTGTCAGTAGCACGGCCCACTGGGTTTTGGCCTCAATGATTTCATCGTTATCCTAATATCTATTGCAGCAGAACACTTTCCAAGCATGAGTGGTTTTTGCTGACTCTTACTGAGAATCTGCTATGAACTCTGTTCAACCAGATGAAAGAGGCAGTGCTTCTGGTAGATCGTTTTTAAGTGTTTCTGGCATTACAGAAATCAGAGAAGATCATCAAAAAGTGATTCTTCTCTTTCACTTGGAAATATTTTCTATTTTCAGTATTAATATTCTCCTATTTCTTTCAATATTATAATTCCTCACTTATTCAGTGTAAATTTACCATATATTACCACATTACCTGCTTTCCTTTATGGACGATTGAGTCTATACAGGCTCAGAGAGCAATCCCTTTCTCTCACTAATTTTTTCCTATGACTAGTTACATAACCATATAACCATATAACAAGTACAGCACGGAAACAAGCCATCTCAGCCCTTCTAGTCCATGCCGAACTCTTACTCTCACCTAGTCCCACCGACCTGCACTCAGCCCATAACCCTCCATTCCTTTCCTGTCCATATATCTATCCAATTTAACTTTAAATGACAACATCGAACTTGCTTCAACCACTTCTGCTGGAAGCTTGTTCCACACAGCTATCACTCTCTGAGTAAAGAAGTTCCCCCTCATGTTACCCATAAACTTTTGCCCTTTAACTCTCAACTCATGTCCTCTTGTTTGAATCTCCCCCACTCTCAATGGAAAAAGCCTATCCACGTCAACTCTATCTATCCCCCTCATAATTTTAAATACTTCTATCAAGGCCCCCCTCAACCTTCTACAGTCCAAAGAATAAAGACCCAACTTGTTCAACCTTCCCCTGTAACTTAGGAGATGAAACCCAGGCAATATTCTTTTAAATCTCCTCTGTACTCTCTCAATTTTGTTGACATCTTTCCTATAATTCAGTGACCAGAACTGTACACAATACTCCAAATTTGGCCTTACGAATGCCTTGTACAATTTCAACATTACATCGCAACTCCTATACTCAATGCTCCGATTTATAAAGGCCAGCATACCAAAAGCTTTCTTCACCACCCTATCCACATGAGATTCCACCTTCAGGGAATTATGCACCATTATTCCTAGACCCCTCTGTTCTACTGCATTCTCCAATGCCCTACCATTTACCATGTATGTCCTATTTTGATTAGTCCTACCAAAATGAAGCACCTCACATTTATTTATCAGCATTAAATTCCATCTGCCATCTTTCAGCCCACTCTTCTAATTGACCTAAATCTCTCTGCAAGGTTTGAAAACCTATTTCATTATCCAGAACTCCACCTATCTTAGTATTATCTGTATACTTACTAAACCAATTTACCACTCCATCATCCAGATCATTAATATATATGACAAACAACATTGGTCCCAGTACAGATCCCTGAGGCACACCACTAGACACCGGCCTCCAGTCTGACAAGCAGTTATCCACCACTACTCTCTGGCGTCTCCCACTCAGCCACTGCTGAATCCATTTTACTACTTCTATATTAATACCTAACAATTAAACCTTCCTAACTAACGACCAACTAGAGGGGATGCAATATTGGATCTCCTGTTAGGAAACGAGTTAGGACAAGTGACGGAAGTCTGTGTAGGGGAGCACTTTGGTTCCAGTGATCATAACACCATTAGTTTCAATTTGACCATGGACAAGGATAGATCTGGTCCTAGGGTTGAGGTTCTGAACTGGAAGAAGGCTAAATTTGAAGAAATGAGAAAAGATCTATAAAGCGTGGATTGGGACAGGTTGTTCTCTGGCAAAGATGTGATTGGTAGGTGGGAAGTCTTCAAAGGGGCAATTTTGAGAGTGCAGAGTTTATATGTTCCTGTCAGGATTAAAGGAAAATTGAATAGGAATAAGGAAGCTTGGTTCTCAAGGGATATTGCAACTCTGATAAAGAAGAAGAGGGAGTTGTATGAAATGTATAGGAAACAGGGAGTAAATCAGGTGCTTGAGGAGTATAAGAAGTGCAAGAAAATACTTAAGAAAGTAATCAGGAGGGCTAAAAGAAGACATGAGGTTGCCTTGGCAGTCAAAGTGAAGGATAATCCAAAGAGCTTTTACAGGTATATTAAGAGCAAAACAATTGTAAGGGATAAAATTGGTCCTCTTGAAGATCAGAGTGGTCGGCTTTGTGCGGCACCAAAGGAAATGGGGGAGATCTTAAATAGGTTTTTTGCGTCTGTATTTACTAAGGAAACTGGCATGAAGTCTATGGTATTGAGGGAGTCAAGTAGTGAGATCATGGAAACTGTACAGATTGAAAAGGAGGAGGTGCTTGCTGTCTTGAGGAAAATTAAAGTGGATAAATCCCTGGGACCTGACAGAGTGTTCCCTCGGACCTTGAAGGAGACTAGTGTTGAAATTGCGGGGGCCCTGGCAGAAATATTTAAAATGTCACTGTCTACGGGTGAGGTGCCGGAGGATTGGAGAGTGGCTCAAGTTGTTCCGTTGTTTAAAAAAGGATCGAAAAGTAATCCGGGAAATTATAGGCTGGTGAGTTTAATGTCGGTAGTAGGTAAGTTATTGGAGGGAGTACTAAGAGACAGAATCTTCAAGCATTTGGATAGACAGGGACTTATTAGGGAGAGTCAACATGGCTTTGTGTGTGGTAGGTCATGTTTGACCAATCTATTGGAGTTTTTCGAGGAGGTTACCAGGAAAGTGGATGAAGGGAAGGCAGTGGATATTGTCTACATGGATTTCAGTAAGGCCTTTGACAAGGGCCCGCATGGGAGGTTAGTTAGAAAAATTCAGTCGCTAGGTACACATGGAGAGGTGGTAAATTGGATTAGACATTGGCTCAATGGAAGAAGTCAAAGAGTGGTGGTAGAGAATTGCTTCTCTGAGTGGAGGCCTGTGATTAGTGGTGTGCCACAGGGATCAGTGCTGGGTCCATTGTTATCTGTCATCTATATCAATGATCTGGATGATAATCGGGTAAATTGGATCAGCAAATTTGCTAATGATACAAAGATTGGAGGTGTAGTAGACAGTGAGGAAGGTTTTCAGAGCCTGCAGAGAGACTTGGAACAGCTGGAAAAATGGGCTGAAAAATGCCAGATGGAGTTTAATACAGACAAGTGTGAGGTATTGCACGTTGGAAGGACAAACCAAGGTAGAACATACAGGGTTAATGGTAAGGCACTGAGGAGTGCAGTAGAACAGAGGGATCTGGGAATACAGATACAAAATTCCCTAAAAGTGGCGTCACAAGTAGATAGGGTCGTAAAGAGAGCTTTTGGTACATTGGCCTTTATTAATCAAAGTATTGAGTATAAGAGCTGAAATGTTATGATGAGGTTGTATAAGGCATTGGTGAGGCTGAATCTGGAGTATTGTGTTCAGTTTTGGTCACCAAATTACAGGAAGGATATAAATAAGGTTGAAAGAGTGCAGAGAAGGTTTACAAGGATGTTGCCAGGACTTAAGAAACTCAGTTACAGAGAAAGGTTGAATAGGTTAGGACTTTATTCCCTGGAGCATAGAAGAATGAGGGGAGATTTGATAGAGGTATATAAAATTATGATGGGTATAGATAAAGTGAATGCAAGCAGGCTTTTTCCACTGAGGCAAGGGGAGAAAAAAACCAGAGGACATGGGTTAAAGTGAGGGGGGAAAAGTTTAAAGGGAACATTAGCGGGGGGGCTTCTTCACACAGAGAGTGGTGGGAGTATGGAATGAGCTGACAGGTGAGGTGGTAAATGCGGGTACTTTTTTAACATTTATGAATAAATTGGACAGATACATGGATGGGAGGTGTATGGAGGGATATGGTTCGCGTGCAGGTCAGTGGGACTAGGCAGAAAATGGTTCGGCACAGCCAAGAAGGGCCAAAAGGCCTGTTTCTGTGCTGTAGTTTCTATGGTTTCTATGTGGAACCTTGTCAAAGGCCTTACTTAATTCCATATAGACAACATCCATTACTTTACCCTCGTCAACTTTCCTAGTAACCTCTTCAAAAAATTCAATAAGATTTGTCAAACATGACCTTCCATGCACAAGTACATGTTGACTGTTCCTAATCAGACCCTGTCTATCTAGATAATTATATATACCATCTCTAAGAATATTTTCCATAGTCATCCCCACATTTCCATTGAATCCCACCAGATTCTAACTAGTCACTTACACTCTAGGGTAATTTACAGGGGCTAGGCCTTTCCAACTCTTTGGGATGTAGGAGGGAATCAGAGTAGGCAGGGAAAAGTCACACAGTTACGGGGAGAACATGGCAACTCTGCATCAGCAGTGCCAGAGATCAGGCTTAAACTGAGCCATTGGAGCTCGGAGGCAGAAGTTCTAATCTCTGCACCACTGGGTCACATGTTCTGGTTCCACAGGAAACCAGAGCACAGGAGAAGGTCACTTACCTTCCTTTGACAATTCCAAAGCTCTTCTGGAGTAATTAGAATCAACCATCACAGTGGGATCACCCTTCATTTCCCTGTATCGGCATGCTACAGCAGTACTTTGCATAAAGTCAAAGCCTCACAAAGGTCCATCTACAGAAAAAGTATGGCTAGATTGTACTGCCACAACTGCCTCTTGTGGTTTGATCGAGGACCACTAAACATTCCCCTGGTTTTCTATCAAAGTCTGGTGCCAAGCCTGCAGATCATTTACAACATTTTCTATTTCCATAAGATCTTGGAGGTACCATTTCATGAATGGTGCATTGATGCCCATGATGGGACCTCCAGTTAACTTCTGGCACAGAGGTGCCCAACAGTAATATTACAAACATTGACATTTATGCATCAGGCTTATTTCAGTTGTCATAGAGTGATCAAATACTTATAGCATATAAACAGAATTTTTAGTCCACGCAGTCCATATTGACCTGATCTTCTGCCTAGTTTCATCCAACCACTCTCAGAACATATCCTTCCAAACCTCTCTCACCCACGTACCTATCCAAACTTCTCTGAAATGTTACAATTGAACCTGCACTAATACTTACACTGACACCTCATTTCAAGCTTGCTCCGCCCGCTCCATGAAGAAATTACCCCTCGGGTTCCCTTTAAATATTTCACCTTTCACCCATAAACTAAGTCTCTAGCTCTGTTCTCACCCAACCTAAGGAGAAAAGCCTGCATGCATACATTTACCCTCTCTCTACCCTTCATAATTTTGTATCCCTCCATAAGATCTCTCCTCATTCTCCTGCACTCCAGGAAATAAAGACCTAAATTTTTCGACCATTCCTATAACTCAGGTCCTCAAGTTCCAGCAACTTTCTTGTGAATTTTCTCTTTCAAGCTTTTTGATATCTTTCCTGAAGGTAGGTGACTAGAACTGTTCTAAGTTTGGCCTCACCAATGACATATACAACTTCAGCCTAACAACCCAACTCCTGTATCAATGCTCTCATTTATGAAGGTCAATGTGTGAAGAGCTCTCTTTCCTACCGTCTACCTGAGATGCCACTTTCAGCAAATCATGATTCTGTATCCCCAAGTCACTTTGGTTTCATTACGTACCTCAAAGCCCTACCATTCACTGTGAAACCCTTGCCCAGGTTTGTCATTTGTCACAAAGGGTATCAGCAAAGTTATTTAACCTGCTGATCATAGCTACATCAAGTGCATGTCAGAAGTACAGTTTTCTATAGAAAACAATATTATTATTGTCAGTGACTGGCATTGTAATGGTGGAATTTAATACTTAGCTATGGTACAGAATAACCTTGTTAGTCTGTACTTCATAGAGTGTGGTGCAGGGTAATGTAATGGCTAACAGATGACACATATTGTTCATAATAGAAACTGTTCTACATAACTCACAAACACCCTCACTGAGTTGTTGCATTCACTTTAAGAGATGGAGTCTGACGTAATGATGCTGGTGTAAGGTGACTGCTTTTGGTTTGTCTGTATTGGAAGTAAAGGTCTGTGTCTTTTATTAAGCACACAAAATGACACTCTTGATTAATCCACAAAATCCGGCATAAAATTCTCAGACAATTCCAGATCTCCTCAACAACGTGCCCAGAGAGTAAGAAGCTGCTGGAGTTTCGGGGGCACCATGCTACAGAGTGGTTTGCACAGGTGGAACCCCAGTTCACACTGCAAGAAATCACCATGGACGATATCAAATTTTACTATGTCGTAGCATCGCTCAATAGTTCCACTGCAGCCATGGTGGTGAGTCTACTAGAAGACCTACCTGCACATTATAAATATGTCACTCTGAAAACTCACCTATAACAGAATCTTGGTCTGACTGAGTCTGAGTGTGCCAAACAGTTGCTCTCCTTGCCTTGCCTGGGTGATGCTAGGCTTTCAGAACTAATGGACCACATGTTATCTCTCCTGGGCAACACCATCCTTGTCTTAGTTTTAAAGAGCTCTTTATACAACTAATGCCTGATCAAGTTCGCACAGCCCTCGTTAATACACCCGTGAAGGAGTATAGGGAGATTGTTAAAATAGCCGATAGTCTACACTCAGCCAGGGAGAAGAGCATCATTCCACCTCTTTTCCCTAACTCAATAAGCCATCAGCAGAGTCTCCAGCAGACTCATGCCTATGGCTCTGAACCAGACAACACCAGATTTATGTTTTTACCAAGCACGCTTTGGCACAAATGTCAAGAAGTGTCAGCCATCAAGCAGCTTAGATAGCGCCAGTGCACCAGAACATCAGAGGACTTTGAACACCCGTGGGTTCCAGCTGCCAGGCATGTCTATTGTTCATTATGGACACCCTTTCAGGGCAACGCTTCCTATGGGACACGGGTGCTCAAGTGAGACTATGCGACCATAAGATCACAGAACATAGGAGCAGAATTAGGGCATCCAACCCATTGAGTCTGCTCCGCCATTCAATCATGGCTGATCCTTTTTTTTACCTCCTCAACCCCAGTTCCCGTAAACTTTGATGCCATGTCCAGTCAAGAACCTACCAATCTCTGCCTTAAATACACCCAGCAACCTGGCCTCCACAACTGCATATGGCAACAGATTCCACAAATTCACCACCCTTTGGCTAAAGAAATTACTCTGCATCTCTGTTTTGAAAGGGCGCCCCTTTATTGTGAGGTTGTGTCATCTTGTCTTGAACTCTCCCACCATGGGAAACATCCTTTCCACAGCTACTTTGTCGAGGCCTTTCAACATTTGAAAGGTTTCAGTGAGATCCCCCCTTGAATTCTTCTGAATTCCAGCGAGTACAGAGCCAGAGCCATCAAACGTTCCTCGTATGATAACTCCTTCATCCCTAAGTGAGTGTGCTGCCAGTATTGCTTATTGATGAGAAAGCACAGAGCTACAGATCCTCACTGGATCCAAACCTACGGGATACTTTGGGTGACGCTGTGCTTCAGTGGGTGATGTTACACATGGGACTTGGCCCTGACTAAAGTGGCTAGACCTCTGCTCGGTACAGATTTCCTGTGAGCCAAAGGACTGTTAGTAGATCTTAAGAACTGCCGGCTTGTGGATGCAAAGGACATTGGGTCATTATTCTGTGCCCCCCCCCGTAAGTTCCCCATGGCGACTCTGTCTAGTACATGCACCGTCACATGTGAATTCACTCACCTGCTGGGCAAATTCCCAAACCTCATCAAGCCCACATTTTTCACTGCAATAACAAAGCATGGGGTCGAGCACCACATTTCTACAACTGGCTCCCAGTCCACATGCTTGCGTGCAGACTGGACTCAGAAAAGCTGGCCAGCACGAAGGCTGAATTTGCTAACATGGAAATGCTTGGCATTGTAATACAGATTGAATAGCCCTTGGACTTCACACTTCCACATTGCTCCTCAGCCCGGTGGTGCTTACTGTCCATGCAGCAATTACCACCGTCTCACTGAGGCAACCACCCCGATCGTTACCCGGTTCCACGTATTCAAGACTTCTTGGCACATTTTGCTGGAGTAATAATTCTTTTCTGAAGTGGACTTTGTCAGAGGCTCCCATCAGGTGCCTGTGTTCCCAGAGCTGCTGTTATAACTCCGTTTGGCCTATTTGAGTTTCTGTACATGCCGTTTGGTCTGAAAAATGCAGCACAGCATTTCCAACGGCTGATGGATTCTGTGTTAAAAGACTTAGAATTTCTATTTACTTGTCGGCAGTGCATCCAAAATCAAACACTTATCACATCTCCACACACTTCTGAAGCACGGGACTGATTATTAACACCCCACCCCAAATGCTAGTTCGGGTTGTCCACCATTGACTTCCTCGGCCTCCGTATTTCTGCAGAAGGTGCAACACCACTGCCATCAAAATTCGCCACTATTATGGACTTCCTACTGCCCCACAAGACCAAAACACTGCAAGAATTTTTAGGTATGGGGAATTTCCATCACTGCTTCATTCCATGACCTGCTGAAATTATGCTCCCCAGTATAGTGCCGTTAAAGGCAGCGTCCCTAATCACAAGCTTGAGTGGTCACAGACATGACCAGAGAATTTGTGGACACCAAACGAGCTCTTTCAAATCAAACCCACTGGCGCACCCACTCCCCAGCGTTCCTACAGCCGTCACTACTGACTCCTCAGACTATGCTGTGGGTGCTGTGCACAAACGGCTGGTTGGAGACCTGTGGCAACTTCGTCAGCCTTTTTCAGCCGGCAGGTCCAACCCTCTGAAGGAAAGTACAGCACGTTTGACCACGAGCTTCTCAGTCTCTAGCTGCCTGTCTGCCACTTTCGCTTTCTACTTGAGGGTTGGCATTTCACAGCGATCGGTGACCTCAGCCCCCTCAAGCACGCGATGGCCAAAGCATCGGACCCTTGATCTTCATGGCAGCAACACCACCTGGCCTACATTTTGGAATTCACGACTGACATACAGCTCATCGAAGGGGAAAATGATGCTGTAGCCGATTGCCTATCACAGCCTGCCGTTGATGCCACACACATCCGGGTTGACCATGCCAGCCTGGCAGCCGACCAAGCTACCACCCAGAGGTCCAGGTTCACAGGACAGCAGTTGGCTCTCATCAAGTTCGGGACACAGGAGTTCCTCTCCGGTGCAATGTCTCAAGCTGTCACTCTCGCCCCCACGGTGGCTGCAAAGATGAGGCGTACTGTTTTTAACTGTATTCATGCCCTCTCGCATACGGGGGCGAAAGCTTCTCAGAAACTGCTTGCTCTAAAGTTTCTGTGGCACGGCCTTAGGGAGGATGTGCGAGACTGGACTGCAGCCTCCGCTGTGCATCAGCCGGCCAAAATTAACCATCACGTTCGGGCACCCTCAGCACCTTTCGAGGTCCATGAGAAATGGTTTGACCACAGCGATGTGCACCTGGTTGGTCCTCTCACTCCCCTCCCATGATTTTGCGTATCTCCTTGCCATGGTGGACCATACCATCAGCTGGTCGGAGGTTGTCCCTCCAGCGTCGATGACGGCTGAGAATATGGCTGGGTTCCTCGGTTCAGCAGCCCATCTGATTTTTTTTTCCTACCACAGTCCTCAGTTCACGTCAGACTTCCCAGGCCGTAATCGCCCAGAACCTCAGCGTGAAAAATGTATCACCCCGCAGTGTATCTCCCACAATCCAAAGGCCTATGTGAGTGGTTTCACTGGTCCTTAAGGGGCTGCTCGGATGGACGGGTGTTGGCACGGTCGTCCCCCATGGCTCCTGCTGGGGCTCAGAACAGCTCCAAATGAGGAGCTGCAGTCCTCTGCAGCTGAGTTGGCATATGGGCAGCCAGATGACTTTACTCCTGATACCGTGACTGACTGGTCAGCATCTCAGGAGTATTCAGCCCTCCTCAGTCGACGCAATTCTTTTACATCTCTCCTTACTTCCTATCATGGCGTACAGCACTCTTGGGTTACATCTGACCTATGTCGCTTCATTTTTGTCTGCCATGTTGCACATCAACACCCCTCTAAGCCCCCTTACGATGGTCCATTCTGCGTTTTGGAATGAGGCAAGATGACTTTTATTGTAGATAGGAAGGGTAAACATGAATGTATTTCTGTAGATCACCTTAAACTGGCCCATCAACACCTGGATGGTTCCATACCAAACCCCCTGCATCACGACATGACAATGTGCGTGTCAGCCACCCCTGGATGAGCCACAGGCACCTATTGTTACCCCAACCGAGCCGGGTGGCTAGTACAAGATCCAGCCAGACTCACAATGTTGGTTTAGATGAAGTCTGTGTAGGGCAATGTAATGGGTGACAGATAACACAATCATTCATGATACAAACTGTTCTACGTAATTCACAGACACCGTCACTGAGTTGTTGTGTTCACTTTAAGAGATGGCGTCTGAAGTAATGACAGCACTGTAAGGTTTGGTTTGTTCATATAAGGGGCTGCAGCTTTTGATAAGCACATAAAACGACTCTAGCATGATTTATTCACAAAATCCTACAGTGCCTTCAGTCTTCCCATTCTAACTTAGACAATCAAAAATAAGACCATGCAGTTGTCCAGTTACAGTGCCTTGAAAACACGTTCAGCCCTCATCACTATTTTCATGTCTTATTTTCTAAATTTAAAATATATTGAAGTAGGATTTTTAAGCTAATATTCAAAACATTATGCATCATGTCAAATCAAAAGAAAATTCCAAAACCTGTCAATAATTTACTAAAAATTAAAAACCAAAACTGCGAGGCTGAAAAGGTATTCATCCCCTTTATAATTACTACACTAGCTTTCCTCAGGTGCAATATATAGTATGACCCTGCCAACTCACCCAATTTGATGATGTAATGTAGAAATTTGGAGGATCACCTGTTTTCAATTAATTCATAAGAATGAATACCCCCTCTTTCTGTAAGTTCCAACAGTATGGTAGAATTTCAACAGACCAAACCAAACTGAAGACAAAAGAGCATTCAAGACAAGTCAGATAAATGATCATTGAGAAACACAAATCTGGGGAAGGGTACAAGACAATTTTAAAGGCACTGAACATACCTCGGAGCTCATTGCAGTCCATAGAGAAAAAGTGAAAAAAAATATGAAACCGTTGCCCCTCTGTCTAGTTCAGGCTGCCCACCAAACTTAGTCACCAGAGAAGAATGGCACTTGTAAGAGAGGCTACTGTGACGCCAGCAGTCACTCTGAGTACACTGCAGAAGTCAGTGTCTGCAACTGGAGATGAAGTTCATGACTCCACAATCTCTAGGGCCTTGCACATGAAAGGTTTTCATGGAAGAGTGGCAAGGAAAAGGGCCTGGCTAAAAAACATACACTTGCCTGTAAGGACTTTGCAAGGCATCACTTAGAAGCTACTGTAAGGTTGTGGAAGAAGGTCTTCAGCTACAATGAGTCCAAAGTGGAACTTTTTGATCTCAACACCAAGCAGTACATGTGGCGTAAGTATCATACTGCGCATCAGTCTGGTAACACCATCCCAAATGTAAATTTAGATGAAGCTAGCATAATGCTATTAGGATGCTTTTCAGCAGTAGGGACAGGAAACCTGGTCAGGATTGAAGGGAAGATGAATGCTGCAAAATACTGAGAGATCCTGGATAAAAGCCTGCTAGCTTCTACCAGAAAGGAGGTTCATCTTTCAGCAGGACAACAAACCAAAGCACAATGCCAGAGCAACCATGGAGCAGCTTCAAATGAAGAAAATTGATGTCCTTGAATGGCCCGATGAGGTCCTGACCTTTATCCAATTGAATATCTCAGGCAAGACCTCATGATTGCTGTCTGACACAGCCTGAGCAATTTTGCAAGGGGGAATGGGCAGATCTTGCTCCATCAAATTGTACAAAGCTAATAGAGACTTATTCAAAAAGACCACTGGCTGTAGTAGCTGCGAGAGGAGGTTCATCCAACTACTGAGCAAAGGGGGATGAATACTTTTTTACTGCTGATATTAGTTTTTCATCCTCTACAATTTAGCTCTACCATGAAAAAAGGAACATGTGATTCATAATTAAAAATTCTCCGTTAAATTGATCAAAATCCCTGGTTGTAATACTCAGTTATGAAAACAAAGGTCTGGGGGCTGAATACTTTTACAAGGGACTGTATTGTGCTTTACTTTATGTTTTTGAGAAAGATGGCACAGACAAGATTATTTCAAGGATAATGAGCTGGCACACTCTAGCTCTGGCTTCAAACATCTGAAAAGTACAGAAGTCATGCTCATTTATTCAACAGGAAGCTCTATCAAACTGAGAAAAGACATGTTCAATTTCTAGTTCAGATACAAAGATATATCAGAAAATATTCTGTTATAATTCATTACCATATTGATGAAGATGTTGGAAGACGCTCAGTTCTGGTCACCTCACTACAGGAAGGATGTGGAAGCCATAGAAAGGGTGCAGAGGAGATTTACAAGGATGTTGCCTGGATTGGGGAGCATGCCTTATGAAAACAGGTTGAGTGAACTCGGCCTTTACTCCTTAGAGCGACGGAGGATGAGAGGTGACCCGTTAGAGGTGTATAAGATGATGAGAGGCATTGATCGTGTGGATAGTCAGAGACCTTTTCCCAGGGCTGAAATGGTTGCCACAAGAGGACACAGGTTTAAGATGCTGGGGAGTAGCTACAGAGGAGGTGTCAGGGGTAAGTTTTTTACTCAGAGAGTGGTGAGTGCGTGGAATGGGCTGCCAGCAACAGTGGTGGAGGCGGATATGATAGGGTCTTTTAAGAGACTTTTGGATAGGTACATGTAGCTTAGAAAAATAGAGGGCTATAGGTAAGCCTAGTGGTTTCTAAGGTAGGGACATGTTCGGCACAACTTTGTGTGCCAAAGGGCCTGTATTGTTTAGGTTTTCTATGTTTTCTATGTTTTCTAATATCCAGCTTTCCTTCCTCAGCCAGAGATTACCTGAGGTATGTAGAGACCTGTTGAAGGATATGCATGACACACCTTCCTGACTGTAAAATCTGTTCTTGGCAAAGATTTGTCAACTACAAAAATAGCTGCGTTGCTCGGAAATGCAAGAGAGATGAGTTTATGTCTTGCCTAGTCCCAGTGGCACAAAGCAGAAGGTGTGCATCAAGGTGTATTCTGGCTGATTCAGGCCCAATGGGAAGGGCTAGGGGAATCACCTTTTGAATTAGACCTGTGAAGAGAGTCAAGAGTGGAATCAAACCACCATGATTCAGCTGAAATGCAGCAACAGCAGTGAATCCTTTTGGCTTCTGACTAACGGCAGTAGTCTGAAGATGTCTTCAGATTAAAAAAACATCTGCTCGACACACCTTCCTTCCTGGGCTACCTTTCTCTCTCTTTACAATGTCTCTCAGATCCCTTCAATCCAAAGAAGTTCAACTTCCATTTCAAGATCAACTTTATTGTCATCTAACTGTACATATATACGACCAAACGAAACAATGTTCCTCCGGACCACGGTGCACCCACAAAACATATATCGCACACAGCACATAAACTATGATATTACCCTGAATATAAGTATAAATTTACCTAAGGCAGAAAGGAGTTGTAATCAGAGCATCAGTGTTTAAAGATGACAGTCCTGGAAGCCGGATGAAGTCACAATGACAGAAAATGCTTCAGCGGAAGGCATGGAGCTGAATGAAGCAGCAGCTGGAGGATTCCCTGCTGGAGCAGATTGGAGGTGCAGCTTGGGACGTCCTTGGACATGTGCCAGCTTCATCAAAGGGCAGCTGAGGAAAATCTTCATGCTGATCCCATATTGTGTTCTGAGCCACCAAGTGACTATTTCATTTCAACCAGCAGGTTTGAGAAGATTGGAAATTGAAAACAACTGCAATCATTTTTTTTTTACAATTATCATTCTGAATTTCTCAAAAATGCACAATTGCCCACATGTTTTGTAAAGTAATTTATGAGTTGTTGTTGTTGTTCACAACATTTTATGTTATGTAGCTGATGCCTTCTTCTTTCTTCTGGCTATCCATCCCATAGGATGATGATGGTTCCTTTCAGTCAGTTAGTGGGGTGGGACCCCACTCCTCAGAAAGGAACAGTGTGTGTGTGAATGGATTTTAGGTGAGTAGGGGGTTGCACAGGTCCAGACCCACCCTCTCGACATCCCCTCCCGGATCCAGTGGCATGGTGGGGTCCAAGACGGCTGGGGGAAGTTCTGTTGCAGTGAATGGCCAGACCAAGCTTAGATGCAAGGGATGCCCTTTCCGCGCTTCACGGCACGTGTTTGTTAAATGGCCGTTGACCCTATGAGAGGGTTCATCCGCCCTTTGACAGGTTTTGTTTTTTGTCCTGCAGGGTGTCTAGCCACCCTCCGCATCAGGCAAGCCTGGTGGGGGAGCAGGTTTAGTCGCCGACCACCCGACCATGCGACAGGTAGTACTGGGTTACATGGTGCCAGTAGCACTCAGACCAGTGACCTGACCTGTAGCTGTTGTAAATTACAGGTGTATTTATCATCAGGAGTATCAAGGATCAACTTTATTCCACATAAATATTTATATGTATTCAGAATTTCCTGGGAAACAAAAAATAATTATAAAATGACAAATTATGTAAAAGCAAAAATAGAACATATAGCAGTATAGTACAGGAACAAGCCATTCAGCCCACAGTGTTGTGCTGAACCAGCTAAAAAGCAAATCAAAAATAGCCAAACACTAATCCCTCCTACCTACACCATGTCCATATCCCTCCATCTTCCTTACAAGCATGGGCCTATTCAAGTGTCTCTTAAAAGCCTCTAATGTATTTGGCTCTACCACCATACCAGGCATCCACCACTCTCTGAGTAAAAACTTACCCCTCACATCCCCCTTGAACCTACCCCCTCTCACTTTCAATGCATGCCCTCTGGTATTAGACATTTCAACCCTGGGAATTGCGGATATGGAATAAAATGTGCAGAAATACGTAAAGCAATACGTAAAATACGTACAGCAATGCCAACAGCATTATAAAAAGTGGTTGAAGGTGTTTACAGCACAGTGCAGTGACTGAGGTAATAGACAGAGGAGGGTATATCACCCCGTCCATTTTTCTATATCTATGGCATGTCAATGTTGTAGGCTAGCTCACCCCTGATTTTCCTCCAGCAGTGGTACATCACTCTCTTCAGATGCTATAGTAATGCCAAAATGCTGCTGGTTAGGGAGTTCCAGGATTTTCTTTCCCCACAGCTGATGTATTTCAGGGTCATAACTTTAAAAGGAATTTGCAGGCTGAGATGTTACAAAGTGTGGTCAGGTTTGCAGATTTGCCAGGTGTTAACTTGGCAACTTATTGCAGTCCTTTTTACAAATGTTACATATTGCAAAAACAGTTAAGAGTGAAAGATGTAAATACCTAAGGTCATGCAAAGAGGTAAAATTAAATGGATTTCTTTATTTTGGGTAGTGCTAAGTTTCCTGAGCAGTACAGAAGCTTTACTCATCAAGACAAGAGGAGATAATTTCATTACAGAGTCATGATCCTAGATAGTGAAAGAGTTTTGAGAATCAGGATTGAGTTTCTTGCCATATTACATGGCTTCTAACCCATACCTTTAGACACAGCATTTTTGTAGTTGGTCACTTTAAAGTTCTGATCAGCAGTAACTGTCAGAGAATTAGTCAAGGATGAAGTCACTGAATGCTTAATGGAGATTGTTAGCAATTTCTTTGTTGGAGATGCACATTACCTGACTCCTATGTTGAGTTCTAAAGAGAGACTGGATAGGTTAGGCCCACATTCCCTGGAGCAAACAACACTGGCAGGTAACCTTATAGAACCCTATAAAATAATAAGGGGTATAGATTCAAAGATTCAAAGTACACTTATTATCAATGTATGTATGCAGAACACAACGCCGAGATACGCCCTCTTGCAGGCGGCCGCAGAACAAAGAAACACGAAGGAAAACTGAAACACCCAATATGTGAAAAAAGAACAAGTTGTGCAAACGGCAAAAAGCAAGCAAACAACACACAGAGTATCAAACATCAAACTAGGAGTGAGTATTCAATTCCACGCTGGGCTGCACTGCTCACCCACTACAGGTCGCAGGGCCACTCCTTGCCCCAGTCCGCATCAATCATCGATATCAAACCGCTCAGAAACAGCAACAAAAAGAGAAACCAGAATCCAGGAACACGTGGTGTTGGGTCATGAGTCTGGCCAAGTCGCTGATCTTTCAGTGGGTGAACAGTTAGGCAACAGTGGCCACAACTCCTCAACCTCCGAGGGTAGCTATAGATAAGGGTACCTATGGTCCTTGTAGGAGAGTTTTAAATTGGAGTAGGCAAATTATGAGGGCATTAGGCAAGAACTGAGGAGCGTTAATTGGGAACAACTTTCCTCTGGCAAGTCCACATCACACACATGGAGGGGTTTGAAAGATTAATTGCACCTAGTACAGGAAAGGTATGTTCCTGGTATGAGGAAGGACAGGGGTAGGAAGATAAACGTACCTTGGATGTCCAGAGAGGTGATGAATTTAGTCAAGAAGGAAAAGGAAAAGTACATAAAGCTCTGGAAGTCAGGATCAAATAAAACACATGAGGAGTATAATGAATCCCGAAAAAAAAAGAAGGGAATTCGGAAAGCCAGGAGGGGCCATGAAAAGTCCTTAGCAGGTAGGATTAAGGTGAATCCCAAGGCATGCTACACATATATCGAGAGCAAGAAGATAACTAGGGAGAGGGTGGGACCACTCAAGGATAAAGGGGGGAACATTTGCTTGGATGTGGAGAGTGTGAATGAGATACTTAATGAGAACTTTGCTTCAGTATTTACCAAGGAAAAGGATATGGAGGGCCAGGAGATCAGTGCTGAGTGTATAAATAAGTTAGGGCATTTTGAGATCAAGGTGGAGGAATGTTGGGCCTCCTAATGAGTATTAAGGTGGTTAAGTCCCCTGATAGGATTTACACCAGTTTATTAAAGGAGGCAAGGGACAAGGTTGCGGGCCTTTGACCAGTATCTTTTTGTCCTCTCTAGTCACAGGTAAGGTCCCGGACGACTAGCGAGTTGTTTAAGAAGGGAACAAAGGAAAATCCTGGGAACTATGGACAAGTGAGTCTCACGTCAGTTGCAGGGAAATTGCTGGAGAAAGTTCTTAGGGATCAGATATATGAGCATTTGGAAATCCATGGCCTAATTAGGGAGAGCCAGCATGGCTTTGTGCGGGGCTGGTCATGCCTAACCAACTTGATTGAGGTTTTTGACAAAGTGATGAGAGAGATTAATGAGGATGGGACAGTGGATGTTGCCTACATGGATTTTAGTAAGGCATTTGACAAAGTCCCTCATGGGAGCCTGTCCAGAGGATTGAGATGCATGGGATCTGCAGTGAGGCAGAAGTGGCTTGCACATAGAAGACAGAAGCTAGTGGTTGAAGAGACTTATTCAAGCTGGAGGTCTGTAATTAGTACCGTTTTGCAGGTATCACACAAAATGAGTCCACAGCCTCGCCAATCAATCCTTGCTACATGGATCCCAAAACTCCTGCATTTTCCTCCAACAGCAGCTAGTGAGAGGGAGAGGGAGACCAGTTAAACGCAGGCAGACAGCGCCGAACACCTATCCATCCTCTGCTCTCATCCCCATCGACTTCAACCTTGCTTGGCGCCTCAGCTCGAGAGAGGCAATGGAGTCGATCAGGGGCTTGAGGCCCGCCGTCGACTTTCAGTCCTTCAGGCTGCACAAGCTGCTCCAAACCTCACTGAACTCCCTCGGAGACAACAAAGGACTAGATTGCTCAATCAGACCAAAAACGCACCATCAAAAGATAAGGGTGATGTTCACAGCATTTTTCCCCATGGTAGGGATGTGAAAAACTAGACAGCATGGATTTAAATTGAGAGGGGAAAGATTTAAAGGGGACCCAACAAGCAAGTTTATTTTATACAGAGGGTGATGAATAATTGGGACGAGCTGTTCAGGAAGTGGTGGAAGTGAGTACAATTATAACATTTAAAAAACGGTCCATTCCCACGCTGTATAACTATATGACTCTGAAAGTTTCTTTGCATGATCTAGTCTGAATATTGCCCAAAGCTTCTCCAAGGGCTGTTTCAACAAGCAAGGAAATACAAGCTGACATAAATACTCCATAAAAATCAGAGAAATTACCAACCTCAGTATTTAAGCTGGGGGCAAGGTCACTGTTGAAGGAGGTGAAAATAAATGCACCTAGGACTCGTCCTGCTGCATACTTGGAGGTTTACATAATAGGCCAAGCAACCACAACTGTCATCTTTTCTATTATGTTTGGCTCCAAGCAGAGGAGTTTTCTCCCTTAATTCCTATTGATTCCAATTTTACTAGTTCACCTAGGCACCTTACTGAGTGAAATTCTACCTGATATCAATGGTAGTCAATCTCGCTCCACGCCTGGAATTCAGTTTGTTCATTCAAGGCTGCAATAAGGCTTGTAAAGAGCCAAGTGGTCCTAGTGTGACCCCAAGAGAACATTTCTGAATAAGCTCTTTGTGAATGTGTGTCAGTAGTTAACACTTTCAATTAAACCTTATATCGTGTTGTTGTTGAGTAGTGTAGACTGAAGCAAGTGTAACTACGCAGGTAGTTCTGCTTAGGACGTGATATGAACACTTCGAATTGTTACTTGATGAGAATGTTCTAACAATATTTTCACAGCTTGGCCGGAACGGTGATTAATTTGAGAATTCATGTCTTTGTTACTGAGCTGGAATGTTGTAAGGGATGATGGGATTTTGTCCCCCTCCCTTTCTTGCTATTGTGTTGAATGAATTGAATTTATTGATGGATTAACATCTGTGATGGTAGATACTGTATCTAAAGAAGCCAGAATGAATCACTCATAAAACATTTCAGGGTGAAGTTGACTGCAGTAATGTCTAATTTTTCATTGGATATAGAGGAATATTTGAGGTGACTTTATTCCAGTAATTTTCTTATTATTTAATTTTCTTTGTAAGCATTTGAAAATGGATATTAACCATTCATTAAGCAATGATATTGGACATTTCATTCAATTCTATCAGCCTTTTAAGTTGCAGAACTATCATAAAATTACTCAAATCCGTTGGCTTTGCCATTTGCCAAAGTTAGCCCAATGCAGGTATGTGCTCATAGAGAACTTGCCTTGAGATCACATCGGTAGGCACAAAACTCATTCATATGTGTAGTTGAATGAGGTTACTTTTAAATTGTATTCAACCTGTACTGAAACGTATAACACATGGCACAGGAAACTCCCTGTTTTGTTCCAGTTAAATCTTGAGTATCTTGAAAACCAAGTCATCAGTCATCATTCAAATGGGCTAATTGTTAAAGGTCTAGATATTAGGGAGTGGAACCAATTTTTTTTGACACTCTCACCTTTCTTTATCAATCACTGCTCTCTTATTACTGATTAGGTTTCAAATTTGTTCTGGAGAATTAAAAGAACTCCATAATGTGTTAAATATATCATGAGGCTCACATTCATTAAACCCAGAAACATTGCTGCACACCAGTAATCCAGTGATTTAAATTATAGACTGGTAATTCAAAAATCCAGGACTAACAGTCTGGAGATGTGAGTTCAAATCCTGCCATGACAGCTGTAACATTCAGTCAAGTACATGATCTAGCCCTTGTGAAACTGCAGATCATAATAACAACCTACTGATGTCCTAAAGGGAAAGAAATCAAACATGGTTACCCAGTCTGCCCTAAATGTGACACCTGACAATTGCTCGCCAACATATTTGAATATCAATTGCTCACTGAAAAGTGTTGGCAGACCACACAATTGAACAATAACTGCTACAATAAAAAACTAACTGTAATGGCTCAAGAAGCTTTCTAGCACCTTTTCAGTTTGAGATAGGCATTGTGCTGACCAACTGTGATAGCCACGTAGAATAAGTGAATAATAATACTGTGAGATGGACTTTGTTACCTCAGAATCCAGGTCTCTTGTTTAAAATAATTTTCCTTGTTACAACTAAATGTACTGCTGCACACTCTGTTGTAACTACTTCTTACCACAACTGTGATTAATTTCATATTGTTTAGAGGAAGGACTTTTGGCTATTTCAGTAAACTTCTGGGTTTTAACACACGCTCCCAACACTCTCCACTCCCAATCCAATCTCTACATTTGCTGTCTTGTGTTATTTTTCTCTGCTGAAGGCAGCTTCTCGCGCCACCTTTGCAACTTAAAAGCCAAAAGCTTACAGTTATCAAGGAAGAGTCACATTCCCATTTAAGCCTCACCTGTCATTCATGCTGCCAGATATTTAATAAGGGCTCAGCTGGTTGTAGAATTCTTTCCATTGCTGCCAGTGACATAGTCTGTTTTTATTCATTTACGGGATGTAAGCGTCGCCAGCTAAGCCAGCATTTATTGCCCATCCCTAGTTGCCCTTGAGAAGGTGGTGATGAGCTGCCTTCTTGAACCGCTGCAGTCCCTGAGGTGTAAGTACACCCACAGTTCTGATAGGGAGGGAATTCAATGATTTTGACCCAGCGACAATGAAGGAATGATGATATGTTTCCAAGTCAGTCACTTGGAGGGGAATTTGCAGGTGGTGGTGTTACCAGGTATCTGCTGTTCTCGTCCTTCTAGATGGTAGTGGTCATTGATCTGGAAGATCCTGCCTTAGGAACTCTGGTGTGTTGTTGCAGTGCATCTTGTAGATAGTACACACTGCTGCAACTGTTCGTCGATGGTGGGGGGATTGGATGCTTGTGGAAGGGGTACAAATCAAGTGGGCTGCCTTGTACTGGATGGTGTCAAGCTTCCTGAGTGTTGATGGAGCTACACTCATTCAAGCAAATAACAAACAAGAACAAAATCAGGTTCTATTCTCCTATTGTTATATCCTTGCCACAGGAAAATAAAACTGGTCAACCAGGAAACTCCCTCAATGCACCATCAATACCTCTTTATAAGTACTTACACAGGAAGTATGTTGGTAATGTAAGACATCTTAGGTGAAGTTGAGGGTGGTGTTAAAAATTATTGGAATCTGGAGAATTATACTGACTCATGCTGAATCTAATGTAGAACAAGAAATAAGGGCAGGATTTGGCCTTTTAAGCGTGCTCTCCTATTCATCAAAATGATTGTTAATCCTTCACCTGAAAACTATTCCAGCACTTTCTCCATGTTATTGTTATCTGTTAGTAATTATAGATCTATCGATCTCCGAATGAATTCAATGACTGGAGCTTCATAGTGCTCTAGAGTAAAGATAGCCTTCTTCTGTAGGACCTGGCTGAAAGTCTTCTGATAACATTACTGTATAGATTTAAAAGATTTAAAGATAAGCTTTACTTGTCGAACATTGAAACAGACAGTGAAATGTGTCATTTATGTCCACAACCAGCACACCCTGAGGACGTGTCAGGGGGCAGCCCACAAGTGTTGCTATGCTTCTAGTGCCAACATGGCATGTCCACACTTTACTAACCTGTGGAACACAGGAGGAATCCGGAACAGCGAGAGGAAACCCACGTGGTAATGGGAAAACATAGCAGCAGAAATTGAATTCAGGTTGCTGGCCCTGTAAAACCTTATGCTAACCGCTACACAACCATGTTGTCTCACTTAGATAAATCACATCTGCTGTGTACTTAATCCGCTGGTCACATCCTCAAAGAATGACAACAGATTTCTTTTTCATCAAACCTTGCTGACTCTGGTCACTCCAACTCTCCCCCAGATCATAACATCCCCTTGTACTTTTATCCCTTAGCTTAGAACTCTAGTCACAGAGCAGCAAAGAAGTGGTCATTTTTGCCTAAGCAACATCTCCTTAAAGCAAGTTCCATTATTTGCTTCTGCACCAATTTTTTTTTAACCTAGCTGAGTAATTTGATTCCCGGCTACTAGGTATTTCCAAAATAATGCCAGAGTAGGGAGCATTTTTCTGTTCTTAATGAAATGGTTACTATTAGAATGATTTCTAATAGTTAACAGCAGGCTGCATGGCCTAAGTCTGCTCCTTCATCTTATTGTTGCATGATTTATGATTTTACTAGTTGTACCAAATGCAGGAAGCCTTCTTATGTTTATATTAATGATACACAGGAGGAGCCCTGCAGTTAACCACAAAGCAATAATTCTATAACCATGCTGTGGCTTCTTTTTCACCATGTTTTAAATACAGACAGAGACACGAGTACAAGGTGTTTCCTGTGAATGCAGTTGTTGACCAGAATCATCAGATCTTGGAATTACTGCTACAGTGACCAGCAGAAACCCTGTTGGCTGAGAACAACTCACAATTTACTTGTGTGTCCAAACAATTTGAAAACTGTTATAAGAAGATAAATCCCCTGAGAATGGAGTATTAGTTTAGAAACTCCACACATTCACCTGAGATTCTTTGCAGTACTTGATAGGGTTTGTATTTATCTCTATAAGCTTAACACTTCAGCTAAAGAGGCACAGGAGAATTTTGAAAGGATATGTCAAGCATTTGGATACTAACATCCCATGGCTTACGTCTAGGGGAAAAACATTTGTTTTCTATGGATTTCTTATATGTGAGAGAATAACTTATATAAAAAAACATCAGCATTGTTCTGAATAGGCAGATTTAAAATATTTGTTAGGTTTAATGTAATAATGAATATTATGCTGGTCATGTTATGTTTTGTAACTTCAAAACATTAACCTAACTCAAACAGAGACATGGGTGTCCAAAATGCGGGTCTAACTTCGAGCTTACATGGGGCATGCATTAATAACATGGTTGTGGGATAATGTGTGCAATTCATTAATGAATTATTTAAAGGAACAATATTGCTTAATTATATGTATACATGATTACTCAAATATTACTGAAATATTAAATACACAACAGTTTGCTTATATTTCCAATTAAAATGGGTGAATGCAGCTATATGGGAAATTATATTTCAGTAAACTTGTAGCTAGTCATGCATTAACCCTCCCTACCTTCATGAATGGGCTAAACATAGGCAAAATACTGCAACAACGTCTTTGCAGTTCATGCTGATGTGCATCATTGGTTAAGTTTCCCTTGCCCAGGTGCTCTCTCACCATAAAGACTGTCTGCATTATACATGTTCATTAGAAACTAGCAGACTTTCAGATGAATCATGGAATATTGCATAAACTAATACCAATAATCTTTAATTTTAACAAAACGTAGCAAATAAAAAGACAGTAGACCACGCATTCCACTTCACGTTTACTATGTAAACACATTCTGGTTCAGAATGAGTGTGCATATTTAGGCTGCTGCCATTAAGGACTTCTTAGACTTCAAAGAAGGGAGGGCCCACATTTTATTTATGAGAGCCTGCCTATGACATTTAGCAAGCAGGAAACAAATTATAGTTATTGAAAGAGGAGTTTTCTGTACCTATTCATATGAATAGGATCTGCCTTGAAAAAAAATCAGCACAATAATGACACTCTTGTACTATTTTTTGAATTTACTCATTATATAATATCAATTGATGGGCAACTCCAATTGAAACATTTTCATCAGTATTTCATTGCTCTGTCAGCTAAATAGAATACCTATGTGTTGATGTTAGTAATATTAATCTTAATTTTTCTAGATAAAAAGCTGTAATTCAACCCACTGATGATTCACTCAGTGTTAATTACTGGTTATAGTTATTTACAATTACATCTAAGTATATCAATTGAGGAACATTTAATCTAGTACATTGCATTTTGTGTTTGCTTTCTACAACACCTTCCTTCAGAGTGCAAGCATGGTCATAAACTTTTGGGTGCTTCTTTCATGCCCGAAGACCTGCACCATTAGACTGAGAATATGGGATATAGTATATATCTGTATTCACAGTTCAGAAATCAAAATAATTAATCCAGATTCTGGCATGGCAATTAGCCATCGTCATAGAATTATACAGCACAGAAAAAAGGCTCTTCAACCCAAATCCTCTGTATCAATCCTAGTTAGTCCCATTCGCCAGCACTTGGCATATTTACCTCTAAACCTTTTATATCCACGTACCTGTATAAATGTCATTCTAACATTGGAACTGTACAGATTCCTCTGGCAATTTCTTTCATAAGCTCACCAACTTCTGAATGACAAAGTTTTCCTTCAGCTTCCTTTTAGATCTTTCTCATCCCACCTTAAATCTGCGTTCTCTAATTTTGGACTCCAGTACCCTTGGAAAAACACTGTGCCTGTCCACCTTATTCATGCCCCTCATGACTTCATATATCCCTCAGCCTCCTACACTCCAGGGAAAAAATACCAGCCTATCTAGCCACTCCTTATATCTCAAGCCGTTCAGTCCCAGTAATATAATTGTGAATCTTTTCTGCACCCTTTCTTTCCAGCTTAATGGCATCCCTCCTGTGGCCAGAGAACCAGAAATTAGCCATATGCTCCAAGATGATCTCAACTACGATTTCTATAATTGCAACATGATGTCCAAGCTCTTGTACTCAATGCCCTAACTAATGAGGGCAAGCATGACAAATGCCTTCTTTGTCATCTTGTCTACCTATAGTCTTCTTCCAGAGAACCATGCACCTGTATCCCTGGATCTCCCTGTTCTATAACACTCTCCTGATGGGGCACACTGAGGAGGAACAGTACATCTTCTTGCGTACCAGACAATAATGGACAGCTCTATTCTAATCACGATCTGACAGCTTGCTAGTAACACTGTCCTGATGCAGGGTCATGACCTGAATTATCGGCCATTTCTTCCACACTACAGATGCTGCCTGGCCTGCTGAATTTCTCCAGCAGTTTTCATTTAGCTTCATGGTCACATCACAGACAGATTTTTTTACTGCGCAAAATTCAAAGTGAGTAGATCTGCGTGGTTGGTGTGCAGATTTACAATACAGATGCTACCTAGTGGTGTGGGGAAAAGAATTTATAAGATAATTGACTTTTATATTAGCACAGTAGAGATTAAAGGAATATCTAGAGTCTGGGCTTTCCACTATTGTTGATTAGAAAATTAATAAGTGGTCAAAATATCAATAAGTGATTCCTTATTAAAGGCAATCAATTCTCAACTAAACTGCACTGAATGATACAACAATGTATCTAAGCCATACCTTAACTTGTTTCTTAAAGGTACAATGAATTTGCAGCTGCAGTGTTTCTCCTTCAATAAAAAGAAATAAACCATAAAAATGAAATTGGATAAATAAAGCCCAGTATACAAAAGACAAATGAATACACAATTATCAATTCAACCAGTTATAAATCTAAATCATTTAATGGTCGTTTTAACTTTCATCGCGCTAGCCACACAGGTACCTTGGTTATCCCTAAAGTTACAATTTCTGGTATGTCATCTGAACAGTTCCCAGTTCCCTGTGGCTCCTGACACATGTCCGAAGCAAAATTGGCTTCCTCACACATGACCCATCATATAACTCAGATCCACGCTTGCTCTACATATCATATTCTCGATAATCAGCTACTTGGGTGCTAAAATCATGTACCTACTGATCAGTGTGAACCACCCAATTTCTGTCTCCTTTCTTCAATGGTACTTTCACAATCTTACCATGGTTCCATTTCGACAATTCTTTGTGGCCAAGAGGGTCAGACCACCCTCACAGGCCACCCCGGCCCACTCCGACCATCTCCCTTGATCTTGTTACTTGCGCCACTTCTTTTGGCTCCTCCACTTTACTTCGATCTATCTTTCCAAGTCAGATGGCACCAAGGTCAACCAAACTTCAACGAGTCAGAAATGGGGAATACCCTGTGGTGGAAAGTGGGATGGCCTTGCACATATGCATATGTACATGTATTGTAAACGAAAGGTTAGGAAGCAAAGGAGGGCGATATCTGGCATTACCAAAAACCTGCTCAATAAATGTGGTTTAACGAGGACACTAAATAAAAGAGGGGGAAAGCCAGAAGCATTTTAAGAGACAATCCCAGAAGTAAGGGGCAAACCAACTGAGGGATAAATGGCTACGTTGGTGTGAGGGCGGGAATTAATTTAAATACCAAAGAAAGAGGAGAGTTCTGAGAGGGTGAAATTATAGCCCAGGAGTGAAGTACAAGGATGGAAACAAACACATTGTCACAGCAGGATTTCAAACATTTGGACAAGAATGTTAAATGGGCCAAGACAGAAGGGACCACAGATTTAGTTAAATGAGTTGAATTTTACAGAGAGCAGAAAAGATGGACAGGAGAATATAGGTACACTTACATCTGGTGATAATACATATATGGATTTGAGTTTTGATAACATATGGGCTGAGGTTAGAAATACACCATTTACAAAAATAGAAACTGACTATTGTTGTAAGTGGGAACAGAAGATAAAAACTGAAAATGGGGATTGCAAAATAAACTAACCAATAGGAATTTACATCAGTTTTACCATGTCTAATATTTCAAAATTTTACGTTTGTAGTACGATTTGTATCTACTGATATTTTAACCTTTACATTCCAGTGCTTCATAGACTTCTTTAACAGAGAAGGCTACTTAGCTTATTGACCTTCTACTAGCTCTTTGAATGTCTAGGCACTTAATTTCAGTTCCCTTCCCATCCCCAAGGTGTGATGCAGTTTTCCTTATCACACTTTAGTGTTCCTCTCATTTGTTTGCAAGCATTGCAATCAAAGGTTCAGCAGTAAAGTTGCAGTTTAATGAGTACAAATGCTGTTAAATAATCTAGTACATCATGAAAATTATATAAACCTTACAAATTATCTAATCCAGTAAAGATATGGGTTCAATATTAACTTCGCTGCAACATTTTGAAAAGATTGCTAGAGGCAGATTTCAGAAATGATGATAAGGAGGGTGACCTGTATCTTTGCACTGGCATATTCTTTTACAGTGGATATGCAGTTGCCTATGTCGCATAAAGGAGAATTTCATCAGTACATATACTGTAAATCAGGTTCTTGCAGCACATTTGAGAGCTTGATTTGCATTTTGGAACTGTAATTGAGTTTCTTTTATTAGGAATTTATTAGGAACCACAGTAACATGGGTTGTTAGCTCCAAAATGTAAATGGCTTTCCCAGTACCACTGGAACAGGAGAAGTAAGAATAGCCCCCCTGTGTCCTTCAGTGATGCTTGCCAAACTCTCCCACCCATCACAGAATTCTCGCTTTCGTACTGTTGCAATTGCCTCCCACCTGATTCATAGCATTTCCTTCTCTTAAATTCCATCGACTGACTCCCCCCCCACCCCTCTTGTTAACTATGCTATTGTTTTATCTTGCAAAAAAATTGTTAGTGAGCTTCTGCTTTTGGGTTTGACAGGATCAGTATGCTACTAGCCTGGTTGTGTATTTCAAATATTTTGTCCTCTGCACCTTTCCTGCCCTCTCTGTAAATATTGACTTAAAGCTATCAGTTATAACTACTTGACTTAGATTAGATTTTTAAGTAGCTTAAACTTAAATCTTGTGATTTATAATGTATTCTGCTTTGTTCAGTCATGTTGGGACTGCAACAAATTCAAAAGCAAATGTTATTCTACACGCAGCAGCTGAGGAAAATACCGAAATCGAGTTGCTGATGCTGATGCCTGTGAATTAGGAGTGTCAGAGGGTTGTGCAACTTGAGATGAATTAATGATGTGACAAGGCCTGCAATATGAAGGACAGAAAAGTTCCTTTTTTATCATTAGCTGATTATTATTATCTGGTTCCAAATCTGAGTTGGAATCCTGATTATAATTAAAGATAGTATTCTTTCAAAGAAAACATTAATTCTGTTATTACACGTGCAGTGTATTTGAAGGTGATTCATGAGTCAGAGTTGAATATTTCCTGATTCCTGTATACTATTGTAGATAGGACTATCTATACCTATAATAGTCCCCAGGAATCAGGAATTTCAAAATATGAGTGTAACTTCACTGCTGACAACCAACAACTGTGCTAATATAACCCCACCAACAACATCATGCTCACTTAACTCATTTACATACAAATAAACTGCTCCATTTTCCCTCCTTAAAAAACGTTTTATCTTGATAACAGTATTCAGTTTGTTTCTGCTAACTGATTTTCTCAGATGCTTAGACCATGCGTTTAACTCTCTGACATTATAGTTAGCACTTGACCAGACTGGTGTCTAATAAGCTGACTCAATTCACTGTTGACCTGCATCTCCTCTTCAGTAGTTGCTTCTATGTCTACTGGATTTCTGTATACAGACTGTCATCATGCATTTTCCCATTATACAGTGCTTTGAGTGTGCCTTTTTCTACAGTCAGATGATCAATGTAGACAGTAATCTTCCACAAGATATTATTTTGTGTTGTGGTATTGTGCTAATGGACAAGTATCTCACTTCAATGGATGCCGTGCTTTTCCATTTTTCTCTTACTTTTTTGGGAACTGTTTTGTTTCACCTCTTCCCAATGAGTTGATAAAATGTGAATCATGATTTTGCTTTTGTTCAAACTGTTATTTTCTTTCCGATTCAAAATTGATCAGATACTTTGTCGCTGCGAGTCATACAATAGTAAGAGAAGTTTTCCGATGAGAACAAGGAGTTAGTAAAATGATGATTCATGGTTAAGTTCAATCAACTTGGAAAACATATCTCTGTTAGATGTCCTTAAGAACATATACAAACCACTCAAGGTGCAGGATGTGATGGGGAGGGAATTAATGAATGCTTGAAATTACTCTACTTCATCAGTGGACAATATAAATCGATGCTTGTCATCTGAGACAACATAAGACCATAAGACCACAAGATATAGGAGCAGAATTAGGCCACTTGGCCCATTAAGTCTGCTCCACCATTTCATCATGATTGATCCATTTCTCTCCCAGCCCCAATCTCCTGCCTCACCCCATATCCCTTCATGCCCTGACTAATCAAGAATACATCAATCTCTGCCTTAAATATACCCAAGGACTTGGCCTCCACAGTTTCCTGTGACAATGAATTCCACAGATTCACCATTGTCTGGCTAAAGAAATTCCTCCTCATCTCCACTCTAAATCGACAATGCTCTATTCTGAGGTGGTGTCCTCTGGTCTTAGACTGTCCCACCATAAATACATCCTCTCCACATTGACTCTATTGAGGCTTTTCAACCCTCGATGGTGTTCAATGAGATCCCCCCCATTCTTCTGAATTCCAGTGAGTACAGGCCATCAAACACTCATCATATGATAATCCTTTCAGTTCTGGTATCATTTTTGTGACCCTCTTTTGAACCCTCTCCAATATTAGCACATCCTTTCCTAGATATGGGGCCCAAAACTGCTCACAATACTCCAAATGAGGTCACAGCAGTGCAGGATAAAGCCTCAACATTACATCTTTGCTTTTATATTCTGGTCCTCTCCAAATGAATGCTAACATTGCATTTGCCTTCCTCACCACTGACTCAAACTGCAAATTAACTTTTAGGGAATCCTGCAAAGGACTCCCAATCCCTTTGCAATTCAGATTTTTGAATTTTCTCTCCATTTAGAAAATAGTCTACACTTTTATTTCTTCTACCAAAGTGCATGGCTATACATTTCCCAACACTCTATTCCATCTGCTACTTTTATGCCCATTCTCCTAATCTCTCTAAGTTGTTCTGTAGCCTCTCTACTTCCTCAAAACTACCTGCCTCTCCACCTATCTTCATATCATCTGCAAACTTGGTCATAAAGCCATCAATTCCTTCATCCAAATCATTGACATATAACATAAAAATATGTGATCCCAACATAGACCCCCGTGGAACACCACTAGTCATCTGCAGCCAGCCAGAAAAGGCTCCCTTTATTCCCACTCTCTGGTTCCTGCCAATCAGCCAATATCTATCTATGCTAGTATCTTTCCTGTAATACCATGGAACCTCAACTTGTTGAGCAGTTTCATATGTGGCACCTTGTCAAAGAGCTCCTGAAAATCCAAGTACACAACATTCATTGATTCTCCTTTGTCTACCCTGCTTATTATTTCTTTAAAGAATTTGAACAGATTTATTATGCAAGATTTTCCCTTTAGGAAACCATGCTGACTTTAGACTATTTTATCATGTGACTCCAAGAACCCTGAAATCACATCCTTAATAATCAACTCCAACATCTGCCCAACCACTGAGGTTAGCCTAACTAGCCTATAATTTCCTTTCTTCTGCCTCTCTCCATTCTTAAAGAGTTGAGCAACATTTGCAATTTTCTAGTCCTCTGGAAACATGCCAAAATCAATTGATTCGTGAGATCATTACCAGTGCCTCCACAATCTATTCAGCCACCTCTTTCAGAACCTTGGGTGTTGATCATCTGGACCAGGTGACTTATCTAGCTTTGGACCTTTCAGCTTCCCAATTCCCTAGTAATGGCAACTTCATCCAATTCTGCCCCTTGACACTATCGAACATCCAGCATACTGCTTGCATCTTCTACAATGAAGACTGATGCAAAATACTTATTCAGTTCGTCCGCCATTTACTTGTCCCCCATTACTACCTCTCCAGCATCATTTTCCGGTGATCCGATATCTACTTTCGCCTCTCTTTAAACTTTATATATCTGAAGACATTTTTGTATTCTCTTTAATATTATTGGCTAGCTTATTTTCATATTCCATCTTTTCCTTCTTTATGACTGCTTTAGCTGCCTTTTGTAGGTTTTTAAAAAGCTTCCCAATCCTCTAACTTCCCCTTAATATTTGCTCTATTATTTTCCCTCTCTTTGGCTCTTATGTTGTCTTTGATTTCCCTTGTCAGCCATGGTTGCATCATCCTGTCTTTAATCTTCTTTAGGATGTATCTATCCTGCGTTTTCCAAATTGCTCCCAGAAGCTCCAGCCATTGCTGCTCTGCTGTCATCCCAGCCAGTGTTCCCTTCCAATCAATTATGGCCAGATTCTCTCTCATGCTGTTGTAATTCACTTTACTGATCACTGGCCGCTAAGGGTCCCTTTACCATAAGCTTTCGTTCCATTCTGGTTCATTGCATAGCACCCAATCCAGAATAGCTGACTGCCTAACGGGCTCAATCATGAACTACTCTAGAAAGCCATCTCATAGGCATTCTACAGATTCCCCCCCCCTTGGGATCCAACATCAGTCTGATTTTCCCAATCGACCTGCACGTTGAAACCCCATGACAATTGTAATATTGCCCTTTTGGTACGCATTTTCCATCTCCCATTGTAACTTGTAGACTACCTCTTTGCTACTGTTCAGAGGTCTATATATAACTCCCATCGGGGTCTTTTTAGCTTTGCAGTTTCTTAGCCCTACCCATAATGATTCTACACCTTCTAATCCTATGTCTCCTCTTTCTAATGATTTCATTGCATTTGTTCAACAATATCATGTATTATAAAAATTATTCTTAACTTCTCAACTGTACGATGTGCAGGATCCCAGATGACTAATCCTAATCCATTTAGGATGAATGTCATTAAAAATTAGAAAGTTCTTTTTGCTCTCATGACAAAAATTTGCGTGGATTCCCTGAAATGGTCCGGCTTGACACCTCATTTTGAAACTAGGGTCCTTGATCCTTTTATTCTATAGCCTTAAAAATCTGTTAACTTTGACACTAAAACTTCTGAAGCTTGGACCTACACATTAAGCCTCAGGCAGTTTTTTAACATTAATAATGCCAATAGGTTTTCATTCTAATTCATCTACAGTCTCCGATCTCAGACCATCAGGAATGACTTTTCTTTCTTCATAGATGTCATTATTTGTAATTACTTTCATTATGGAAAAGAGAACCTGGAGTGTTAATGGAAAATAAACAATGGCAGGTGAATAGAAGGATATCTTGCATTAGAGAAACAAGTAATGGCTAGGTCAGTACCTGGTCGAAGGAGATGCAACACGTTCAAATCATATAAGATCCTAAAGAGTTCTGACAGGGTGACATGTTCTGACAAGTGGTGATATGTATGTACTCTGATAGTAAATTTTACTTTGAACTTTGAAGAGTTCTGACAGGGTGAATTTGGAGAAGATGTTGCCACTTGTGAGACAGTCTGGAACTAGGGTTAGGGGAGGTCATTATTGAGATGGGGGTGAGCCATTTTTCTTCTTCCGTTATGAGGTCACGACTCTTTGGAACCTTCTTCCTTAAAGGGTATTTACAGCCAGAAGGTTAATCTAAGGTGAACAAAGACCACAGTCTTTGTCCATTGTTAAGGTAAATAGATTGCTGATAGGCAAGGAATAAAATGTTCTTGAGGTGAATAGAAGGGATTGAATCGGCCACGATCTTCCTGAATGGCAGAGCACGCCCAAGGGCCTGAGTGGGTCATGCCTGTGACTAATGTGTGCATTTGTATAATCATAGATGATGCACATTTTCTACTGTAAAATAATCACACGTTGATCTGAACCTTTGAGAATCTGCTGGGGGATTTGCGTCCAAAGTGCACCTATTTCTGTTGTCTCAGTGACTGCTGCAGGGGTGACCAGGAGTTCACTACCCAGTACTCGTGCTTTCAGTTTCAACATTAGAACCGTCATATCGTGGTCTGGACGGAGCAGTAAAAATACCTGCCCATTGGATTTATGACCTTCTTAGACAATTCTTGCCTAATAATTTCACCCTGGGTAGTCAGATGTGAACATTGGCAAGTCTAATAACAAGCCATCATAATGTATAACATATTATACTTGATTGAGTACATTTAGTACTTCACCACGGTACATCTTGAGACTAAATGTACTTTCTGCCAGTGTAAATGGTTGGATTTTCTGCTGTAGATATGTATCTCTATCCCTTATAGAGAACAATAGGCTGCTGCATTGATATTCACTTCTATAGTGCAGTTATTAATATCAAGGTCTTGATGGTGGAGATGACATCTACTGGCTCTCATTTCAGAACATCAGGAATGATTTTTCTTTCTTCATAGATGTCATTGTTTCCAGAAATAATGACTACTTCTGCTCAGACAGCGTCAGCTTGGATATTATGTAGACATTCTCTCTGCATCTATTCTGGATTAACAGAGAAGTAAATGTGCAATAGCTTCTTTCTGAACAGCTCTCCAAGCAGCAGAATTCATTGGCCATGCACTTTTCAATATAATCTTCTACTTAGGAATATGGTTAGCTATAACTATGATGGTCTCACATATTCAGTTACAATCACTAAAACCCACCTACTCATGAGACTTGGTTTTGTCCCATTTCCTGTCTGAACAATATTGCTTCTCAATGCTTCTCTACTCTAGTCTTGTACACAGTGTTTAATTTACCCCGTTTTCCATGTTCCTATTGCAGATATCATCACCACATTTTTTTATCTGCCACTGCCTGCAGATTTATCAACTTATTGTACAAACGTTTGTATATTCAGGAAACATCAGTGACTGAGTGTCATAGGGTGGTGGCTGGGAACGGACCCAAGTTCATTCATAGGGCCAGTGATGTTGTGGGGATGGAACTGGACTCTCTGACGGTGGTGTCTGAAAAGAAGATGCTGTCTAAGTTGCATGCCATCTTGGTCAATGTCTCCCATCCACTACATAATGTACTGGGTGGGCACAGGAGTACATTCAGCCAGAGACTCATTCCTCCGAGATGCAGCACAGAGCGTCATAGGAAGTCATTCCTGCCTGTGGCCATCAACTCCTCCCTTGGAGGGTCGGACACCCTGAGCCAATAGGCTGGTCCTGGACTTATTTCATAATTTACTGGCATAATTTACATATTACATATTTACATTCGAAGAAAGAAGTCTGAGAATCGGAGCGGGAGTGCAGAGGAAGCCATTTTTGAATTTTTCGGGTTTTTTTCCATCGGCGTTCAGAGAGGCGGGACTGCACAGGCGTGTGACGTCGGGCAGTGAAGTGCAGAAGATTTAAGAGGAACAGAGCCTTATACAGTGGGCAGCGTCGTTTGCGGGCTGCGGAGTGAGCCAGGAGCAGAGTGAAGGCTTAAGGGCTTCGGCTCACCAGGCTTAGGCAGAAACGGGCGAGGCGAGGAAGGTTTGGTATTCATTTTTACTTGTTATTTGAGGAGAGGGGCAGTATGAGTGTGAGGGCAGTTTGTTGTTCTCGGTGCCGGATGTGGGAGGCCCTGGAGTCTCCAAGCCTCCCGGACGTCCACATCTGCGCCAGGTGTGCCGAGATGCAGCTCCTAAGGGACAGCATTAGGGAACTGGAGCTGCAGCTCGATGATCTTCATCTGGTCAGGGAGAGTGAGGAGTTGATAGAGAGGAGTTACAGGCAGGTGGTCACACCGGGGTCACGGGAGGCAGACAAGTGGGTCACGGTTAGGAGGGGGAAGGGGAAGAGTCAGGTAATAGAGAGTACACCAGTGGCTGTGCCCCTTGACAATAGGTACTTCTGTTTGAGTACTGTTACGGGGGGACAGCTTACCCGGGGGAAGCGACAGTGCCCGTGCCTCCGGCACAGAGTCTGGCCCTGTAGCTCAGAAGGGTAGGGAAAGGAAGAGGAGGGCAGTTGCAATAGGGGACTCGATAGTAAGGGGGTCAGATAGGCGATTCTGTGGACGCAGTCCAGAGACCTGGATGGTAGTTTGCCTCCCTGGTGCCAGGGTCCGGGATATTTCTGATTGTGTCCAAGATAGCCTGAAGTGGGAGGGTGAGGAGCCAGAGGTCGTGGTACATATAGGTACCAATGACAGAGGTAGGAAAAGGGAAGAGGTCCTGAAAGGAGAATATAGGGAGTTAGGAAGGGAGTTGAGAAAAAGGACTGCGAAGGTAGTAATCTCGGGATTACTGCCTGTGCCATGCGACAGTGAGAGAAGGAATGCAATGAGGTGGAGGATAAATGCGTGGCTGAGGGATTGGAGCAGGGGGCAGTGATTCAAGTTTTTGGATCATTGAGATCTCTTTTGGCGCAGGCGTGACCTGTACAAAAAGGATGGGTTACACTTGAATCCTAGGGGGACCAATATCCTGGCGGGGAGATTTGCGAGCGCTACTGAGGTGACTTTAAACTGGAATGGTTGGGGGGTGGGAGTCAAATTAAGGAGACTAGGAGAGAGGAAGTTAGTTCACAACAGGGGGATGGGAACCAGTGCAGAGAGACAGAGGGGTGTAAAATGAGGGTAGAAGCAAAAAGTAGTAAGGAGAAAAGTAAAAGTGGCAGGCCAGCAAATCCAGGGCAAAAATCAAAAAGGGCCACTTTTCAACATAATTATATAAGGGCTAAGAGACTTGTAAAAGCGAGCCTGAAGGCTTTGTGTGTCAATGCAAGGAGCAGTCGTAACAAGGTGGATGAATTAAAAGTGCAGATTGTTATTAATGAATATGATACAGTTGGGATAACAGAGACATGGCTCCAGGGTGACCAAGGATGGGAGCTCAACATTCAGGGATATTCAATATTCAGGAGGGATAGACATGAAAGAAAAGGAGGTGGGGTAGCATTGCTGGTTAGAGAGGAGATTAACGCAATAGAAAGGAAGGACATAAGCCGGGAGGACGTGGAATCGATATGGGTAGAGCTGCATAACACTAAAGGGCAGAAAACGCTGGTGGGAGTTGTGTACAGGCCACCTAACAGTCATAGTGAGGTTGGGGATGGTATTATACAGGAAATTAGAAATGTGTGCAATAGAGGAAAAGCAGTTATAATGGGTGACTTCAATCTACATATAGATTGGGTGAACCAAATTGGTAAGGGTGCTGAGGAAGAGGATTTCTTGGAATGTATGCGGGATGGTTTTTTGAACCAACATGTCGAGGAACCAACTAGAGAGCAGGCTATTCTAGACTGGGTATTGAGCAATGAGGAAGGGTTAATTAGCAATCTTGTCGTGAGAGGCCCCTTGGGTAAGAGTGACCATAATATGGCGGAATTCTTCATTAAGATGGAGAGTGACATAGTTAATTCAGAAACAAAGGTTCTGAACTTAAAGAAGGGTAACTTTGAAGGTATGAGACATGAATTAGCTAAGATAGACTGGCAAATGACACTTAAAGGGTTGACGGTGGATATGCAATGGCAAGCATTTAAAGGTTGCATGGATGAACTCCAACAATTGTTCATCCCAGTTTGGCAAAAGAAAGGTAGTGCACCCGTAGCTGACAAGGGAAATTAGGGATAGTATCAATTCCAAAGAAGTAGCATACAAACTAGCCAGAAAAAGTGGCTCACCTGAGGACTGGGAGAAATTCAGAGTTCAGCAGAGGAGGACAAAGGGTTTAATTAGGAAGGGGAAAAAAGATTATGAGAGAAAACTGGCAGGGAACATAAAAACTGACTGTAAAAGCTTCTATAGATATGTAAAAAGGAAAAGACTGGTAAAGACAAACGTAGGTCCCCTGCAGACAGAAA
The DNA here is from genome assembly GCF_963921235.1 of Mobula hypostoma. Taxonomy (NCBI): domain Eukaryota; kingdom Metazoa; phylum Chordata; class Chondrichthyes; order Myliobatiformes; family Myliobatidae; genus Mobula; species Mobula hypostoma. The sequence goes on along the minus strand of NC_086099.1, from coordinate 89,251,162 downwards.
CAAGTGAATTGATTATGGGGAGCAAGGACATGGCAGACCAATTGAATAATTACTTTGGTTCTGTCTTCACTAAGGAGGACATAAATAATCTTCCAGAAATAGTAGGGGACAGAGGGTCCAGTGAGATGGAGGAACTGAAGAAATACATGTTAGTAGGGAAGTGGTGTTAGGTAAATTGAAGGGATTAAAGGCAGATAAATCCCCAGCCAGATGGTCTGCATCCCAGAGTGCTTAAGGAAGTAGCCCAAGAAATAGTGGATGCATTAGTAATAATTTTTCAAAAATCTTTAGATTCTGGACTAGTTCCTGAGGATTGGAGGGTAGCTAATGTAACCCCACTTTTTAAAAAAGGTGGGAGAGAGAAACCGGGAACTATAGACCGGTTAGCCTAACATTGGTGGTGGGGAAAATGCTATAATCAGTTATCAAAGATGTGATAACAGCACATTTGGAAAGCGGTGAAATCATCAGACAAAGTCAGAATGGATTTGTGAAAGGAAGATCATGTCTAACGAATCTCATAGAATTTTTTGAGGATGTAACTCGTAGAGTGGATAGGGGAGAACCAGTAGATGTGGTATATTTGGATTTTCAAAAGTCTTTTGACAAGGTCCCACACAGGAGATTAGTGTGCAAACTTAAAGCACACGGTATTGGGGGTAAGGTATTGATGTGGATAGAGAATTGGTTGGAAGACAGGAAGCAAAGGGTGGGAATAAATGGGACCTTTTCAGAATGGCAGGCAGTGACTAGTGGGGTATCGCAAGGCTCAGTGCTGGGACCCCAGTTTTTTACAATATATATTAATGACTTGGATGAGGGAATTAAATGCAGCATCTCCAAATTTGCGGATGACACGAAGCTGGGCGGCAGTGTTAGCTGTGAGGAGGATGCTAAGAGGATGCAGGGTGACTTGGATAGGTTAGGTGAGTGAGCAAATTCATGGCAGATGCAATTTAATGTGGATAAATGAGAGGTTATCCACTTTGGTGGCAAAAACAAGAAAACAGATTATTATCTGAATGGTGGCTGATTAGGAAAAGGAGAGGTGCAACGAGACCTGGGTGTCATTATACACCAGTCATTGAAAGTGGGCATGCAGGTACAGCAGGCGGTGAAAAAGGCGAATGGTATGCTGGCATTTATAGTGAGAGGATTCGAGTACAGGAGCAGGGAGGTACTACTGCAGTTGTACAAGGCCTTGGTGAGACCACACCTGGAGTATTGTGTGCAGTTTTAGTCCCCTAATCTGAGGAAAGACATCCTTGCCATAGAGGGAGTACAAAGAAGGTTCACCAGATTGATTCCTGGGATGGCAGGACTTTCATATGATGAAAGACTGGATGAACTAGGCTTATACTCATTGGAATTTAGAAGATTGAGGGGGGATCTTATTGAAACGTATAAAATTCTAAAAGGATTGGACAGGCTGGATGAGCAGGAAGATTGTTCCCGATGTTGGGGAAGTCCAGAACGAGGGGTCACAGTTTGAGGATAAAGGGGAAGCCTTTTAGGACTGAGATTAGGAAAAACTTCTTCACACAGAGAGTGGTGAATCTGTGGAATTCTCTGCCACAGGAAACAGTTGGGGCCAGTTCATTGGCTATATTTAAGAGGGAGTTAGATATGGCCCTTGTGGCTAAAGGGATCGGGGGATGGAGGGAAGGCTGGTACAGGGTTCTGAGTTGGATGATCAGCCATGATCATACTGAATGGCGGTGCAGGCTCGAAGTGCCGAATGGCCTAGTCCTGCACCTATTTTCTATGTTTCTATGTTTCTATTACTATTTAACTATTTATGGTTCTATTAATCTTTATTATTTATGGTGCAACTGTAACGAAAACCAATTTCCCCCGGGATCAATAAAGTATGACTATGTCTAAGTGCAAGACACAGACACTGAAGTACTAGGGACAGGACCAGGATACAGGCTGAGGGCAAGGACATGGACACGAAAACCCAGGAACCTGGAACAGGACTGGACAAAAGAGCTAGGAGCCCGGGCTTGGACTCCGAGCCAGAGACTGGACAAGGACCCAGTACCTGGGTCTTGCCTCTGGCTCGGGCCCCAGAACTAGGCAAGGACGAGGCTTGGCAGGCAGGCAGGACGAGGCTGGAGTCTTCAAGCTTGAGGCTAGAGGTGAGGCTGGATGCTAGAGGCGAGGCTTGGCAGGAGGCTGGATGCTAGAGGCGAGGCTTGGCAGGAGGCAGGAGGCTGGAGTCTTCAGGCTTGAGGCTAGGCAGGAGGCTGGAGTCTTCAGGCTTGAGGCTAGGCAGGCTCCTCCTGGGTAGGGCGCGGTTCATCTGGGCAGGGCACGGTACTCCTGGGCAGGGCACGGATCACCACCCGACAGGGGCATGGGACAGGAAGGGACAGAACCAACCGCAGGTAACGGCAAGACGGCCTGGCTTACCTGACGGAGGCAAGGGACAAGAGGGGACCGAACCAACCCAGGTAACAGCAAGATAGCCTGGCTTACCTGGGTGGAGGCAAGGGACAGGAAGGGAGCTAGGTACAGGGTGACTCCAGGACAAGGCTGCAGGCGAGATGAGGCGGGAGTTACCAACAAGACAAGGCAAGGCTTCAGGCAATGCAAGGCGAGAACTTCAGGTGGGGTGAGAGTTACCGGCAAGACAAGGCAAGGCAAGGCTTCTGGCAAAGCAAGGCGAGATGAGACCTTCAGGAGAGGCAAGAGTTACCGGCAAGACAAGGCAGGGCTTCAGGCGAGGAAACAAAAAGCAGAGCAAGGGATACAAGGAGTAAGGAGATGAACAATCCAGCAGCCATGCCCTGGTCTCTCAAGGTATTTATGCAGCCAGCCCCAATGAGCATCAGCTGCCTCAATAAGAGCTCAACAAGAACAGAAACAGGGTAGACAGGAAAACCTGGAGCAAGGGTCGATGGACCGGACCGTGAACCGTATTACGGACTTCACGGACCAGACCATGACACTGAGCCATTTTCTCATCATGCCTGTAGGTGTCATGGTCCGTTCCATGAAGTCCACAACCCGGTTCACTGTCCGGTCCATTGATCCTTGCTCCAGGTTTTCCTGTCTACCCTGTTTCTGTTCCTCTTGAGCACTAATTGAAGCAGCTGATTCCCATTGGGGCTGGCTGCATAAATACCTCCAGAGACCAGAGTGTGGCTGCTGGATTGTTCTTGTCTTTACTCCTTGTATCCCTTCCCCTGCCTTCTGTTTCCTCACCTGAAACCTCGCCTTGCTCCCTGCCTGTCCCTTGCCTCCGCCGGGCAAGTTAGGCTGTCTTGCCGTTACCCTGCAGTTGGTTCTGTTTCTTCCTGTCCCTTGCCTCTGCCGGGCAAGTCAGGCTGTCTTGCCGTTACCCTGTGGTTGGTTCTGTTCCTTCCTGTCCCTTGCCTCTGTTGGGTGGAGATCTGCGCCCTGCCCAGGAGGAGCTTCAAGACCCCAGGTCTCCAGCCTCGCCTCAAGACCCCAGGTCTCCAGCCTCATCCTGCCTGCCAGCCAAGTCACGTCCTTGCCTAGTTCTTGGGTCCGAGCCAGAGGCAAGACCCAGGTTCTGGGTCCTTGTCCAGTCTCTGGTTCGGAGTCCAAGCCCGGGCTCCTAGCTCTCTTGTGCAGTCTTGTTCTGGGTTCCTGGTTTTCGTGTCCATGTCCTGGCTCTCACCCTGTATCCTAGTCCTGTCCCTAGTACTTCAGTGTCTGTGTCTTGCACTTGGGTTTGTTCCCAGTCACCACCTTATGACAGTAGGGTTCTGGGGCCCTACATGTTATATTTTGTAACTCCAAAACAAAAAATTAATCGAGAGCAAAACACAGAGTGGGGAATAACATTTCTATTTTGTTCTTTACTTCTAGCGAAGCACATGTACCCATGACAAACCTTTCTGCCAAGCCGCAGGTACCTGGGTGGTACAGTGCAGATGTAATATGTCTTATTCCATTCATTTTCAGGAATGATTGAAATTCTTCCTCACAAACTGTGGTCTATTGTCAATGGCTAAGTGTTCTGGAACACCAGTCCTTGTGAGGAGGCTTCTCAACACATCAGTGTGGCTGTAGTGGAGGCAATTGGGAACAATTCTGGCCACTTTATAGCTGCATCCACTACTACCAAGAAGTTTGTGTCCATGAATGGTCCAGCAAAATCCACATGAATCATCTGCCAGGGAAGTGCAGGCCATTCCCAAGGATGGAGAGGTACTGCTCTCGGCATCTCCTGGATGTGTTGTCACCCCGAACAGTGCACGGCAAGCTGCTCGATCTGCTGATCTATCCCAGGCCACCAGACAAAGCTTCGAGCCAATGCTCTCATTTGACCACACCTGGATGACTGGCACATAGCTCCTACAACACTTCTGCTCTCAGCTCTTAACTCAAAATCTCCACATAAGGCAAGCTCCATCAAAGGAAAGTTCACCCTGGCACTGAAAGAAAAGAAGGAACTGGAATTTCTGCTATACATTCCATTCATTTTGGGTGGCCATGTAGACCTGAGACAGTGTGGGCTCTTTTCTAGTTTCCCTTTGGATCATCTCTGCCATAATAGGCATAATAGGGAGACTTTCGATTTGGTTTGGGAGAATACTTCTGTAACTCACTGCTTATAAACCCATGAATTTCATCCGCTTCCTGCCTTTTTATAATTCATCTGTCTTTCTCTTCATCTTATGAAGAAACAAACATGCTGTGCTTTAGTTTTCAACTTGAACGTCTCGCTCCACTTCGACAGGTAGGTAGTCGCCTCGGGTTCATGTTAAAACTTACTTGTTGCTATTGTTATTTTTGTAACTCTAAAGCATAAAACTAATTGAAAGAAAAAGTCACAAACAGCGTGTCTACTTGGTTCTTTACTTCTCATGAGGCGCATGCACTTATAATATGGTGATATCATTACAGCCGTTCACATTTAAACCCAGAGTGATTATGTAACAACGAAGAATGCTTAATCAAACAATATATTTACTTTTTTTTTCTCCGTGTGCATATGTGAATGCGTGCGTGTGCGATGTTGGCGGGACGATGTCTTTTCCATGCCTTTACAAGGCGCGGAGCCAGAGAGAGACCGTGTGTCACGTCACTCCTCACACAGACACTTTCACAGTATTCTTCCCTTTATTTTACGAGGTCGAGTTGCGATCTCAACACTCAACCCGGCCCAGATGGAAAGCATACATGGGAGCGGACCCGACTGTGTTCGAACCCGGGAACCTCCTTTCCAGAGTCCGGCACTGATATCATTGCACCACCAGCAGGCCCCAAACAATATACTTACAATATTACTGAAATATTAAACATGCAACACTGTGGTAAGTGCTGCCCTTCAGCAGTGCTCACTGGGTGCTTTGGAGAGTTTCTTCAAAGCAGTGCACTTGACTTTCTAGAGCGGGATAACAGCTATTGTTGTAACTGATAGCAACAGAAGTGTATTTTAAGATGGACCTTTAGTATAAGCAGATAATCGTCCCCAGAGGACACCAGGATCTTCAAAACATGCCTGTACAATGATCTGCAGATTAACAACTACTAAAACATGTATTACTATGCTCCCTCTGTGACTCCCTTGTCCATCGTCCCTCCCCACTATCTCCCTTCCGGCATTTATCACTGCAAGTGGCCAAAGATCTATACCTGCCCATTCACCTCCTGCCCCACCTCCACTGTCTTTCCAGGTGAGACAACACTTTGCCTGCGAATCTTCTGGGGTCATCTATTGTGTCCAGTACTTTTGGTGCAGCCCCCTCTACATCGGTGACACCCGTTGTAAATGGGGGATCCACTTTGTCAAACCCCACCTCTCCATCCAGCAAAGGCGGAACTTCCTGGTGGCCAAATATTTTAATTCCGATTCCCAATCCTGTTCCAACATGTTGGTCCGTGGCCTCCTTTTATGCTATGATGAGGCCACCCAAAGGGTGGAGGAGCAACAGCGTATATTCTGCCAGGGTAGCCTCTAACTTGATGGCATGAACATCAATTTCTCCTTCTGGTAAAAAAAAATGTTTCTCTGCACCTCCTCTCTTTTTCTATTCCCCATTCTGACCCCTTACCTCTTCTCACCTGCCTTTCACCTCCATCTGGGTCCCCTCCTCCTTCCCTTTCTCCTATCATCCACTTTTCTGTCCTAACACATTACTTCCTGTCCAGCCCTTTACCTTTCCTACCCACCTGGCTTCACCTATCACCTTCTAACTGTCCTCCTTTCCCTCCCCTCACCTTTTTACTCTGTCATCTTCAGTTCCAATCTTGAAGAGGTGTCTTGGCCCGAAATGTCACGTTTATAGATGCTGCCTGGCCTGCTGAGTTCATCCAGCATTTTGTGTGTGTTGCTCTGGATTTCCAGCATCTGCAGAATCTGTCATGTTTAGTAAATCATGTGTTTAAATCCCATGTACAATGACATAATTTGCATACACATATATCACAATGCAAAAGCTAAGCTATACTTTGTAAGCTTTTCATTTTCATTGACTTTCAACTAAAAATCCAATAGACCTGAAAATTGAGTTGTGAAACATCTTCGGAAAAATACCCCCTAAAACTAAGATGTAGTCAACATTCAAGAATGACTTGGCTGATAATGGACCGGTAACTTGGAGATATACAGTAAGTTGTCCAATTTTCAGTGACACAAGCCAAGTCTAGTCAGTGAAAGTAAAGCAGAATCCTACAGACAGGGCACTTCCTCAATTGCAAGTATTACGCTGCACCTTTCCCAGCATCCTTTGCAGTAAAAGGCATTCATGCTGATGTGGTTATTCTTACAGAAACAGCAAGCAGTTATAAGAATCAAATTGATATGCAAATTAGTGTGTGGTACAGGAAATTAATACCCACACCCACCAGTGTTGACATCTTTAGCACAATAGAAATCAACAAATAATAAGAAATCATCAAGACTATAACAGCTGTATTAAAATGATTTCAACTTTAAAATGAATCTGTTAAAACAGTAACAACACAGAATAAAGTTTAAAAGCTACTTAAATAGTGCAGTGCAGGTAAATGATAAAGTGCAAGATCATAACAAAGTTGATTGTGAGGTCGAGTCCATCTTATACATGAAGTCCATTCGAAGAGTCTAACAACAGTGGTATAGAAGCTGTCCTTGAGCCTGATGGTATGTGCTGTCAGGCTTCTGTATCTTCTACCTGATGGGAGAGGAGAGAAGAACGTTCAGGGTGTCTGGGGTCTTTGATTATACTGGCTGCTTTACTGAGGTAGCAAGAATTACAGACAGAGTCCAAGCAAGGAGATTGGTTTTCGAGATGTGCCAAGCTTGCTTCACAAGTCCCTGCAGTTTCTTGCAGTCACGGTTCAAATGCATTTGCTCTCAAATTATGTATGCTACATACAACCTTGAAATTCATCTTCTTATAGCAGCCACAAAAACAAAGAAACCCATTAAAAAAGACTGATAAAACCCATAATGTGTGGGGAAAAGAATGAATTGTGCAAGCAATGGAAAGCAAACAAATAACACTCAGAACTAAAGTTCACCAAAGTGAGTCCACAGCCATAAAGCCTGTCCATCAGCGCAGCCAGTCCAGGAGCCCATTCGTTGCCGATGTCTCCGTTCAGCGTAGAGGCGAATAAGACTCGTGGAGTAGCAAGCTGTCCCTCGCCTCCAGCCCCGACACCCTGACCTTTTCAACCTGGCCGTGCTTAAATCAGCCAAACTTCGGTTTGTTCCTCGCTCTCAGACACAGGTCCTGCCACAAGGCAGTTGCTGTATGAAGCTGTTGTGCTTAGAAAGCTGTTTTTAATTCTGCCTTGAATACCTTCAAACCTTCTCACATTTCTGCGCTGTATCATTCTGCAATTATCTGATTATACATAACCCTGACTTAACTGCTGTCAACAAAAAAGTGCCTACCAAGAAAATCTCAAGAGCTTACATAACACAGAGAACAAATTCTAATCAATTTGAATTCATGACATGTTAGAGGTAAGAGGACTCATTAAATCAAAGTTAGTCGTGTTTTTCTTTGATGATGTCTTCTCATCAGCTTCAGCTTGCTTTCAGAGTTTTGGACATGATTAATACTCAGTGAGGGCTATTCGATCATGTAAGATGCTCCCATATAATTTTGTTTAAGTCCGAGAAATAAATAACATTCTTAGAAAGGATACAGGGTTTCCTGAATACATTTGCTTCTTAGATATGCAAATCATCATATTTCAAAATAGTTCAGGGAAATACCTGGAATCTGAGAATAGAAATATTTTTTGTTAGCAAAATTCAAAATGCTTCTGTAGTTTTTGACACATACAAAATGTTCTCTATTTTATTAAAGTAACATTGCTTAAGGAAAATATTGCTTATTACTATCACTGATTAATTGCTCCCAACTCTTCTTCTTTCCAACCTCCCAATATGAATGTCCAGGATAACTGACAGACCAGAATCAAAACGATTTCTAGCATCTGCACCAGGGCATATTTCCTATCTCAGCTACTTCAACCATGCACTTCAAAATAGAGATCCTCAGCTAGACATTTGTCATGTCACGTGAGTATATGGTACAAAGAGAAATCCTAATTGAAGAAAAGGCAACTGAGTGCACTTCAGCCTTGTCATAAAATAGGGAGGAGATTCCATTCAAAACTTTTGGGTAAGCAGTATGGAAAATTACACTTCAACATATTTTGGAAGAGAAATTCCATCTATTTTTCATATATCTGCTTATTTTATGTTAACTAACTGTGCAGCAATTAAAATCTGCAATACAGGTCATAGAAACATAGATCGTGGGTTAACGGGTGAACAGTGAAAAGCTTAAGGGGAACATGAAGGGAAACTTCCTCACTCATAGGGTGGTGAGAGTGCGGAACGAGCTGCCAGTGCAAGTGGTGCCATGCGAGCTTAATTTCAACCACAGGGGTACATTCAGCCAGAGACTCATTCCACCGAGATGCAACACAGAGCGTGATAGGAAGTCATTCCCGCCTGTGGCCATCAAACTTTACAACTCCTCCCTTGGAGAGTCAGACACCCTGAGCCAATAGGCTAGTCCTGGACTTATTTCCTGGCATAATTTACAGATTACTATATAATTATTTCTGGTGCAACTGTAGCGAAAACCAATTTCCCCTGGGATCAATAAAGTATGACTATGACTATAATAGATGTTTGGATAGGTACATGGACGGTAGGGGTATGGAAGGCTATGGACCTAGTGCAGGTCAATGGGAGTAGGCAGTTTAAATGGCTCAGCACAGACTAGATGGGCCAAAGGGCCTGTTTCTGTGCTGTACCTATCGATGATTCTACGTCTCTACTTCAAGCACGTTTCCGTAAAGTTCAATTTCAATCATATTATGGAACAAAGAACGTTATTGCCCAGTACAGGTCCTTCAGACTACGATGTTGTCTTGATCCTTTAGTCTACTGTAAGATCAATCTACCTCTTTCCTCCCATACAGACCTCCATTTCTGCTGTCATTCATGTGCCTAAGTGCAAAAATAGATATCAGTTCTCATTGATCTTACTGTTTTACTTAATTCCAAATGCAGCAAATTCTTGATTATTTATTTTGTGACAAGCCAATACAAAGAAAATACCTCCAGAAGTAGAAAATGTAATATAGTTCAAATGAGGGTGCAGGCTTTAATTTCCTGCAATGAAATTCAGAGGGTGAGGCATGGCAGCCCTGTGCAAGTGGCATCATGGGAATGCAGTAGCTGGATGACGTTCATTGCCTATTGATTTCAGCAGACATCAGAAGCACTGCCAGAATTCTTCTGCATTTCAGAAGATATTGGAGATATCTATTCAGCAATGCCCAGCTTAATTTATTTTGAACTGTAGTAGAAATCCAATCATTCTGGTTCAGAAGAAAATGGAACCATACTGTGTTTAAATCTATTTTAATAGAGAATGAAAATAAATTAAAGGACCATTTCATGTTAAAGTGATGCACTGGTAGATATTTCATTACTGGATATGACCAAGGCATCAGCTTTCTAGCTTGAGCAGAAAAATGTAATTCCCAAAATACCTGTAAAAATGGCAGAGCATCCCTTTTTATGCCTAATCCCATTGCAGTATGCTTTCCTGGGCTGTGTCTTATCCACCTAAGATTACTGTCTTTAAGTTATCATTTCATTCCTCTATCCCTAGGCTTCTTGAGTTCAAAAATTATGTTTTCTGGTTGACAGATTACTTCGTGGCCTTGTCCTTCCTGATTCCTCCAAGACTGTATGCCATTCCCCCAAACCTCCTTGTTTGCCCCATGAAGCATTGCCTTCCCTTCCCTTCCTCAGCTATTTAACTCCCTTTTCATACCTGTCTGTTTCCTTCATCTCTCCAGCACCACCCCTCCCCACATTTTCAATCAATAATTCAAAATCCTTACCAAGTTTCGAGTAATGTGAAGCCTTTGCCAACTTTTACTGAGTAAAATTATCATGACTTTTGTACCATCTAGACTACCCAAAGTCAAAACCAGTCCGATATTGTCATAGAAAACACAAAAGCAATTTGTGCATTATAATCAGCCAAGAACCAAAATGAGGTAAATATTCCGAGAGTCTATTTTTCATGCTGCTCACTGATTGATAACATTTATCCAAGGTACTGAAAGACAAGAGAGACTGAATCATAGATAATGATGGTGCTAGCTGAGAGAGGTAGGAAGCTGTATTAGTCACAGATGGATAGCTCAAAGGGGATGTTGAACAGATTTATATTCCGATTCATTTACCGCATCGCATGTATATCGATGTATGGCAGTGAAATGCTTTGTTTGTGTTAACAACCAGCACAAGTTAACAGTATGCTTGGGGCAGCCCACAAATTTTGCCACCCATTCCAGTGCTAAGATAGCATTCTCATAATGCTCAGCTGAACAACACAATAGCAGCAAAACAACCTGTTCCACACTCCCACCTCACCACCCAAGCACATACACAGTCTTCCAACCCCAGGAAAGGCCGTCCCCAGCGGGCTCAGGAGTTTGCAGACATTGGGCCTGTGATTTCCCCAGCAAACACACAGAAACTTGCATATCCAGGGCTTCCTCTGACCATCAGGCCTCAACTTCCAGACTTCTGATTGACTTTCAGTGTCATCTGAGGACTAACCAACGTCAATGAATGAGGACTCTGAACTCCAGGCATAGAATTCCATCCTCACCAACAATGAACACTAGCTCTCAAACTCCAGATTTGCCGATGCTGGGACCCCAAGCACTAGGCCTCGAATTCCATCCTCACCGACTCACGTACCTATTGTGTTACTGTCACTCATGCCTTCTGCCCACATGGAAATCCGATCTCAGAACATGATGATGAATCGCTGACCTGGGGGATGGGGTCACCAGCCCTCGTGCTTGCTGGTCTGCAGCCCAACATCGGACCAGAGAATTAAAGTGACAAACAACTGGAAGCTAAAGGTCACCACTGAGAACTGAATAAGTTTTTTCCTGCAAAGTAGTCACCCAATTTCAGTCTTGTTATTCTATTGTAGGTGAGAGTGCACTGTGAGCTCCAGATGATTTACACTAACTCAGAAGTAGAAGTGAATTAGTGTTTCACCTGTAATGGATATTTGGTTCCCTTGCATTGGGAAGAAGGATGAAGTCAAAGGCCAGGTGTTACCTCTCCTGTAGTTGTGAGGAAAATGCCATGAGGAGCAGAGTAGGGTGGGTTTAGATGGCACTGGAAGACTGAACCTGGTAGTAGTAGAAAGGATGGTTTCAAATGGTGAAAGGGAAGGGGTGGGGACAACGCATCTGCTGATTGCATCACATTGAAGGTGGAAGAAATTCTGGAGAATGATCCCCCAAATGTGGAGGTTCTTGGAGTGGAATCTGAGGACAAGGGGAAACCTGACCTGGTTATGAATGGGAGGAGAGAGAGACAGCAAAAAAGTACAGGAAATCAAACACAGTACACAGTGTAATGTATGCATTTGAGAAAAGTTTGTCGACCCTGGTTAAAGGGAAATTGGAGATGAGCGAAAGGGCACCATTCCCTCTCTAGCTCCTTGGTTCACCCTACCGTCGCCTGTAGTACACAATCACCCTCTAACAGCAATTTTCCATGCAACTTCTAGAAATGCGACACCAACCAGAGATCCGAACAATACATCCAAGCGAAGCAGTGATTCATTTGTATTTCTTCCATCTTAGTTTGTTGCATTCTCTCTCACAAAGTGGTCTACTCTGTACAAGACAAACCAAAACTAGGATAGACAACTGCATGGCAGAACATCTGCTTTCACTTTGCAAACTTATTCTTCAGTTTTCAATTGCTTATTACTTTAGTTCCACTCTCACCTCCATCTTCGGGCTTTTATACTATTCCAATGAAGCTCAGCGTAACCTCAAGGAATAACCAATTATGTTATAGCTCTCAAGACTCAACATTGAACAATTTCAGATAATTAGCTGTTTTAGAGTTGGAACCAGCATCAGAATCAGGTTCAATATCACTGCCATATGTAGTGAAATTTTTTTGTCTTTTCAGTACAAAACAATACATGATCATAGAAAAAAATGTGAATTACAGAAAGTATATATATATATATACATATAAAATTGTTAAATTAAATAAATGATGCAAAAATATAAATAAAGCGCAGTGAGGTAGTGTTCATGGGTTCAATGTCCAGTCAGCAATCGGATAGCAGTGGGAAAGAAGCTGTTCCTGAATCACTGAGTATGCGCCTTCAAGTTTCTGTACCTCTTTCCTGATTGTAGCAGTAAGAACAAGGCACAACCTGGGTGATGGGGGTCCTTAATGATGGATGCCGCCTTGGAGATGTCTTGGATACTGTGGAGGCTAGTGCCCATGATGGAGGTGACTGAGTTCACAACACTCTGCAATTTATTCTGATCCTGTGCAATAGCACCCGCTCCCTACTGCTCCCCCCCCCCCACCAATACCAGAACCGGCCAGTTCTAATTTAATGCCTTTGACCTATAATGTTAGCTTCGTTTTACTTTCAAAGGCAGCCTAGTGTGTCAGTTATTTCTATCATTTTCTGTGTTCATTACAATTGGTTTGAATGATATTTAAATAAATGGGAAGGTCATAGTTAAATTGATTGGAAAAGGTTTGGGATTCTTTATTCTGAAATGGTACTGATAACAGTGTAGAATTCGATCAAGGTAATCTTCTTGGCTGGCAAAATTCTCACCTTCTTCCTTCTTCCTACAAGGGTAAACTTATAAGATGCCTGTTTTATTTTTCAATTTATTTGCAAGGATGATGCAAAATACCACGAGATCTTTTCTGTGGGATCTACAGGACCATGAAAGTGTTTCCTCTTGATTGCAACAAGAACTTGCTATTTTAATTTAAGAGAATTTCATGCTAAATAATGGGCTTGTTTCAGTTCATGAATCTCAAATCTAGCCCAGGACTGAGCACTTCAACCCCACAAATCCACACCAACTGTTTTACCCATCTACATTAACATGTTCCAAATGCTTTAGGAGTATCCTTCCATGCCTTGCCTACTTAAGTGTCTTCCTTAAGACCGTGTAGTGAAGAGCAGCCACGAGGGATCACTATTCATAGCTCATCCCATTTCCCAGCTTATTATTTATTCATCTATTTACAGATGCCACGCAGAATGGGCCCTTCCGGCCCTTTGAGCCACGTTGCCTAGCAACCTCCAACATCCCTGATTTAACCCTAATCCTGTCATTGGACAATCTACTGTGAGCAAATAACCTACTTGGTACGTCTTTTGACTGTGGGAGGAAATGGAAGAACCCGGGGAGTACCCATGTATTCCTCGGGAGTACATACTTCCACACTGATTAACCTTTGTGGTTCAGTTGGACGTTATATATTCATCCAGTTTACTAATGCCTCCACTGTGTTTGTAACTTCTGTTAGAACCAAGTATAATGATCTTGTAGAAACATATAAAATTATGAAAGGGATAGATAAAATAGAGGAAGGAAAGTTGTTTCCACTGGTAGGTGAAACTAGAATTAGGGGATATAGCCTCAAGATTCTGCGGAGTAAGTTCAGGACAGACATGAGGAGGAACTGCTTTTTCCCAGAGAGTGGGGAATATGTGGAATTCTCTGCCAATGAAACAGTGGCTACCTCAGTAAATATACTTAAGACAAGATTGGAGAGATTTTTGCATACTAGGGGAATTAAGTTAAAGTTAAAGTCTGTCCCGAGCCTTATGGCCCATCAGGCTGGTGCTTATGCCAGTTTCTGTGGCATGAAGTGACTGAGAGTACTGTGTTCATTACCGGCCCCCCCCCCCCCCCCACCCAGATGTTGTTCGTCCATTGTCGTCGTCGATGAAGACCTCAACACCATTATGATGATGATGGTGTCGAGACTAGCGCGTGATTTGGATTTAAGTGAGGGAGAGTTGCGCAGCATCAGCCTCACTCTCTCTTCCCAATTCCCATCTGGATCCAGTGGCAAGACAAGAGTCGAGATGACTGGAGATGGGACTAGGCGCAGTGGATGACCAGGATGTCTTCTGTGTCTTGTCCTGCTCTACACGTTCCACAACGCTTGCAGAGACCGCCTTCTTGGACCTTCCATTGGTCTCGTCCGCTCAATCTGCCGGAGTCTGTCTTCACGTGCTGGGATAGACAACTCCTTATCTCACCGAGGGTTTGAGACCTGTCGGCTACCGTCACCTGGTTTTGCCAGCTTGTCGAAGCTGTTGCCCGGGGTGTGGCCCCTGTCGCATGCAAACAGCTACGGGGAGCCAGGTGGGGACCAAAGGTGGGCTAACCGCCTTGAAAAGAATGCAACATGTCGCATCCCCCCTGGATAGGATCCCAGTCTATCGCGAGGTTAACCCCCAGCATTTTGCCAGTACCCATTTTCAGCTGGGTGGACTGGAGCAGTGTGCGGTTAAGTGCCTTGCCCGAAGACACAACACGCTGCCTTGGCCGAGACTCGAACCCATAACCTTCAGATCATGAGCCCAACACCCTAACCAGGTGGCCACGCACCACACAGGGGAATTAAGAGTTATGGGGAAATGGCAGGTAGATGGAGATGATTCCATGGCCAGATTGAATAGCGGAGCAGGCTCAACGGGCCAACTGGCCAAATCCTGCTCCTATGTTAAGCAGACTTCCAGTGATAACCTAAGCAAATATTAATTTTCATCATTTTTTTTTACAAGAGATGTAGTCCAATAGGTTACATTTTCTTGTCAAATCCAACCATAGCCAAACGTTTGCTCTAACT
The DNA here is from genome assembly GCF_963921235.1 of Mobula hypostoma. Lineage (NCBI taxonomy): Eukaryota > Metazoa > Chordata > Chondrichthyes > Myliobatiformes > Myliobatidae > Mobula > Mobula hypostoma. Next base: position 89,235,993 of record NC_086099.1, on the reverse strand, counting down.
ATGGCTGTGAAGGTGCCAATTCCATTAAATTTTTGCACTATCAGATGTTTTATAATGTAGGCTCATTACATTAATAAATGAGAACTGAACTAACAAATGTTTCATCTTTTGGATAATAAGTTAAATGGAATATTCTGGCAAACCTCATGTGGAGATAAAAGTAAATGCATGACATGATTCAAAATAGAACAGGAGCCGATCTCCAGCCAACATCCATCTCTTAATCAACATCACATGTACACTACAGTTCCCCATTTTCATGGACGTGGCCACATGAAAACGATTGCAGTGTTTTCCAGTACAACACATAACCACATTTCAAAAAATTACCATTGAAGTTGACAGAAAATTCCGAAGTAGTGAAATGTTACATTGATGCAATTCCTTCCCCATTTCTTTTATTTCATCTGTCGGGCTTGGGTCATATTAGGCAAAATGCTCTCAACGTTCTCTGCATAAGGTGGAACTATTCATTTCTAATCCCTTTTCTATTGACAACTCCAACAAGTGAAGAATTCCTCAGCCTGGGGCTGGGGCAGGGCCCTTGTTTCTTCACTGTTATCTCCATGTACTCCTTTCACCTGTGCTACATGCTTCGCAGTGTGTCCCCTCCTGAATTGCCATGTTTGATGATACCTAATCTCGCGCTACAGATACAGCCTTATGTCAGGGAATCTCTATATGAAGGGAAAGAAATTACAGTGTGTTTGCATGGAAACTGTTGGAATACTTGCAAACAATATATTGTTTGACTAATGATAAAATAAGTCAAAGTCAGCATGGTTTCTGTAAAGGGAAATCTTGCCAGACAAATCTGCTTGAGTTCTTCGAGGAAGTAACCAGCAGGGTGAAGAAAGGAGAGACAATGGATGTGATTTACTTGGATTTTCAGAAGGCATTTGATGAGATGCCACACATGTGACTGCTTAACAAGATAAAATCTTATGGCGTTACAGGACAGATACTGGCATGGATTGAGGAATGGCTGACGGGCAGGAGGCAGTGAGTGGGTATAAAGGGGACCTTTTCTGGTTGGTTGCCAGTGACTAGTGATGTTCCTCAGGGAATAGTGTTGGGACCGCTACTTTTCACACTGTTCGTCAATGATTTAGATAATGGAATTGATGGCTTTGTGGCAACATTTGTGGATAATATGAAGATAGGTGGAGGGGTAGGTATTGCTGAGGAAGCAATGTGATTGCAGCAGGAGTTGGAAAAATCGGAAGAATAGGCAGAAAACTGGCAGATGAAATAATGTTGTGAAAAGCATGATAATGCATTATGGTAAAAGGAACAATACTGTAACGAGGACTAATAGCTAAACAGGGAGAAGGTTCAAACACCAAAGGTACAGAGGGACTTTTGAGTCCTCATGCAAGACTCTCAGAAGGTTAATTTACAGGCTGAGTCTGTGGTAAAGACGGGAAATACAATGTTGGCATTTATTTCAAGCTGAATACAATACCGGGGTGATTGATAAGTTCGTGGCCTAAGGTAGAGGGAGTCAATTTTAGAAAGCCTAGACACATTTATTTTTCCTACATTTACACACTTAGTCCAGCGGTCGTGGAGCATACGGATCCCTTCCTTGTAGAAGTCATTGTCTTGGACCTCCAGAAGTGGTCCACAGCAGGGGTGATTGATAAGTTCATGGCCTAAGGTAGAAGGAGATGAGTTATTAACTTCAAACTTCCTACATTTTCACTCAAAGAGTTGAACTGCACATGCATGTAATGAGAGCTGTATAACTCATCTCCTTCTACCTTAGGCCACAAACTTATCAAATCACCCCTGCTGTGGACCACCTGGAGTTCCAAGACGCTCTCGTCACATGCACGTGCAGTTCAACTCTTTGAGTGAAAATGCAGAAAGTTTGAAGGTAATAACTCATCTCCTACCTTAGGCCATGAACTTATCAATCACCCCTGCTGTGGACCACCTGGAGGTCCAAGACGCTCTCGTCACATGCACGTGCAGTTCAACTCTTTGAGTGAAAATGCAGAAAGTTTGAACTCATAACTCATCTCCTACCTTAGGCCACGAACTTATTAATCACCCCTGCTGTGGATCACTTCTACAAAGAAGGGATCCGTATGCTGCACGACAGCTGGACTAAGTGTGTACATGTAGGAGGTGACTATGTTGAAAAGTAAATGTGCTAGGTTTTCTAAAATTGACTCCTTCTACCTTAGGTCACGAACTTATCAACCACCCCTCATATGAAAGCAAGGAGATAATGTTGAGCAATTATGAGAGCTAGTCAGGCTGCACTTGGAGTATTTTCAACAGTTTAGGGCTGTATATCTCAGAAAGGAAGTATTATCACTGGAGATACTCCAGAGGAGGTTCACAAGGATGATTCTGGGAATGAAGGGGTTAACATATGAGGAGTGTTTGGCAGCTTTGGGCCTGTACTCACCGGAACACAGGGCGTTCTCATTGAAACCTACCGAATGTTGAAAGGACTAGATAAGGTGGATGTGGAGAGGATGTTTCCTATAGTGGAGTGTCCAGAACTAGAATGCACAACCTCAGAATTGAGGGGCAATCTTTTAGAACAGTGATAAGGAGGAATTTTTTTTTTTAGCCAGAGAGTAGTGAATCTGTGGAATGCTCTGCCACAGACTGCGGTGGAGGCCAAGTCCACGCGTATATATAAAGCAGAAATTGATAGTTTCCTGATAGGTCTGTTCATCTAAGGATATGTCAAAAAGGCAGGTGTATGGTGTTGAGTAGGATCTGGTATCAGCCATAATGAAATGGTAGAGCAGACTTGATGGGCTGAATGGCCTAATTCTTATTGTCTGACGGTCTTAATACATTTGGTGGGGGTGGGGTTTGAGAAGTGCACATTTTAATTCCTATTATCTGTTTGCAGCATTAAAGTTTTATCCAAAACCTCACATGCATAAAATAACATGCTGTCAGCCATCTTATTGTGCAGGATTCGGGAGGGAGAACTAAGTTTATCAGTGAAGATGCCGTGGTCTGTGTGAGACATCTAGAGATTACCTGAGTGCCCTGGATCTTAGTTTATGGAAGATCTGAAGGTTGTATTTGTTCTTCCATGTGTTCCTTTATTGATGCTGCCTCAAGCTATGACTCATTGTGCAAGCTAGTCAATATATTAATTTAAAATTGCAAATTATGTTTCTCCTTTGCCAGTTCAACTTTTCCACTTCTTGCCTCATGGTCTTAGAAAATAGAAGAATTGTTGACATAATCTGTAATTTCCTGCATGTCTGTTCTATAATAGGGAACATGAAAGTTTTCTATTAGTTATAAATAAGGACATTCTTCTACATTGGAAATAATCCAGGGCTTCTACGTCAAAGGCAGCAATCTTCCTACATCTAGACTACTGTCCATCGCTGACTTTACTTATTTACTGCTGCAGAAAATTATTTTATGTTTAAACACTCTTTCTCTTGCTAATTGGACTGCTTACATCCAAGAACATGCACGGGAAAACTGTTCTAATGATTTTCACATGCTGACCTTGCCAACTTTACTCATTGTAACATCTAGCAGAGGTGCAAATACTGTACAATCAGCCAGAATGACAAAATCCAATTTTAGACACGCAGATACCTCTCTCTCAGTACAATAGTACAATAATCAGTTATCATAAGTCCCACAAATGTCTTATCTTGTTGCCTTTAAATTAAATATATATTTTTTTTCACCAGAAAAGAGAATTTCAAATCATGAAAATTAGAAAACAGACACTTGTAGAGGGTTTCTTCCCCTGATGGGAGAATCAGTTCAAAATATACATTACAAAGAGAATAAAAGTCAAGGTTTTCCTCTCCAGAGGTCAGAGGAGTGCACAAAAAAACGAGCCTCTATCCAGATATCGATGGACTAGTGTCAATGGGCACTTCTAGTACTGGGCGTTTCCTCGAGCACTGCTTCATTATTCCTTTTTTGCACTATTTACATTTATATTGTAATTTATTGTAAATTAATGTCTTTGCACTGCCTTGCTGCTGCAAAACAATGTATTTCACATCATATAAGACAGAGTTAATAAACCTGATTCTGATTCTGATTCATTTATCCCATTTCTCAGGGATTCCTCAGGGATTTTTTGACCAAAGCAACAGCATGATTTTCAGAGAAACTGTGTAAAAATTTTAACTCAAATGTTCTATGCCCACAGAAGTTAAAGTGTGACATACTTAAATGTATTACATCATTATTTGAGAAATAAGAGTATCGGGGGCAGGAAAAGGAGATTTAAATGGAAGGTAAAAATTCTGAAGCAAGTTAAAAAGGAAACAAAATCTGAAGAATCTGATTCCATCAGCTTCCCACCAGGTAAACTAGGTTACAAATATGCTTTATAATTCTGAATCAATTTCAGTTCTAACTCAGATATTGCAAATAGATAATAGAATAACAAACATTCATTTCTATTCACATTGTCCTAATGTTTCTGAAAATAGTCTCCTCCATTCCAGTGACTTATTATTCCATGCCTCCTAGTACTTTACCCTCTTGACCTTCCTCATGCTTGATCCTACCCATTAAACATAAACTGAATTATGAGATTGTACTTACAAAAGAAGCTCGAGTTAGTAATGACTTTCCTTTCACAAATTTCCTTTTTCAATATATGTATAAATATACACATACATGGTAGATGACATATTTATAAAACTTTCAATTAAACGAAAAGAAAAGATTTATCACAGCCACACCAAAGCGAAGCTGATTGTTGGTGTTGCCTACAAGGCACACATAGTTCAAAGTTCCAAAAGCCAATCAGATTTGGGAAACCAAGTTAGTTTGCTGCTACCTTCCTCACAGTACAAAGATCAATCACAAGATCCATATTGTCTTCCTGATATTAGTTTCCTCAACACAAACTGGGGATCAAACCTAGATCCTTGATCTGTACAGCTGATATTCTAATAGAGCAAAGGAATACACTGCATATCTCTGTAAATCACCTTTCCTCTGAATCCTTTATGAAACTGTAGATAAATATGCAAAAATAAAAAGCTGGGTTTTAGTGACTTCTGCTCTCATCTTTATATTCATTAGTTATTGAAACAGGAAAGATGGATATTCAGGCTGAATGTCCAATTGGAAGAAATTCACTTGAGCATTGGAAGCAGATTTACCAGAAGCTGGTGTTTTTAATTCCAGAGCATTCCAAAGCTGAAAAATGCAGCTGGAATTTCAGAATTTATGAAATCTCTTTTTTTTCTACTATAAATAGAACATTAGTCATTTCTGTTATTTGGCACGCATCTGTCCTTGGTAACTCTGCAGGGATTTTTTTTATTACATTTTATATTTTGTCCCTTCGGCTTAAATTTAAAGAAGCCATTCTTTGCATCATCATATTGCTGAGGAACTTTGCATCAGTGAGATAGATTTAGACAATCAGCCTGGGGACTTAAGTCCCATCAGAATTTCAAAATCTAAATGTCAGGTGAAACCTTTGAGTGTAAAATATTAACCTAAGCAAACAACAGTCATGATTACACGAAGTTGGTACTTTTTATTGTCCATTCTCCCGTAGAACACAAGTAAGATAGCTGAATTTCAGAGACAGCATCTCTTTGGATACCATTTCTTCCCAAACATAATTTCTATAGCTAACCAGACACCAGGCATTGAACTTACCTTGGAATCCAGGTTTTTACTACTGACATTTCAGTTAATGGAAAATAAATGCATAACGCTATGAGATTCTAATTTTAATTAATTAAACTTGAGCAGTTTTATCATAAGTGATATATTCTCTGTCAGTGTTTTGCAGCTCTTTTCAAATAGGAACAAAGTTAAAATTCTTAAATATACATAAATAATCCCTTGGTCCGTTATTTGTATTCATTCATTGCTCCAAGTCCTGGGAATGCTGAAAAAGCCAGTATTTATTCCTCTTCCCTGATTGCCCTGAGAAAGTCATGGTGAGCCATCCACTTGATCAATGCAGCCCTCCTCGTTACGGTACTCCAACTGTGCTGTCGTAGGGAGTTCTAGGAATTAGACGCAAAGGCAGTGAAAACCTGGTAATCTATTTGCACATCTGGATAGTATGTGACTCTGAGGGTAATCCTAGATTCATTCACATTGCCATGCATCTGCACACCTTGTCCTTCGCAGGTTTGGGTGTTGCTGTTGGAGTAGTCAGGATGAGTAACTGCAGGCCATGTTGTAGTCAGTGCATACTGCAGACACTATGCATCAGTAGTGAACAGAATGATGTGTCAGGTTTGGATGTATAAACATCAAGCTTTGCTCTGATTGGTGTTGGTCTGCTTAAGAATACAGGAGCTCCAGTTATCCAGACTGCAGACTGCTGCCCTGCTGCCATCAGACTCCTGGACTGACTTAATTCGCCTCAGTCCACAGCTGTGGGCTCACTTTCAGGACTCTGAAGCTCGTATTCTATGTATTATTAAACTATCTGCACAACTCGCCTTCTTGTGCACATTGGATATTTGTCAGTCATTGCTGTGTGTGGCTTTTCATGGGTTCTATTGCGTTTCTTTGTATTGTGGCTGCCTGTGAGAATATCAGTCTCAACGTTGTATATTGTAAACATAATTTGTTAATAAATTTGAACGTTGAACTTTGACAAGAGAGAGTATTTCATCATGCTGCTGATTTGTACCCTGAAGGTCTTGCAGTATCATGAGATAGCTCACTTTCCACAGGACACCCAGCCCCTGACCTGCTACTATAGGGTAATAACTGTTCCTGAAGCTGGTGGTACAGAAGCCTTAGGTCCTACCCACCAGCTTCAGGAACAATATACAACATTGAGACTGATATTCTCACAGGCAGCCACAATACAGAGGAGAGGAGAGGGTATGGACTGCATGGTGGGACTCTTTGATGATGAGTGCTGCTTTCTTGTGGCAACACTCCACATAAATGTACTCAATCGCGGGGAAGGCTTTGGCTACGATGGGGTGAGCTGTTATCTGTCACTTTCAGTGGCCTCTTTCCATTCCTGGCATTGGTATTTCTATATAAGGCCAAGCGGCAACCAGTTAGGATACTCACCACTGTGCATCTATAGAGGTTTTGTCCTTACTCAAAAGATTTGATTTCAGAAATCATTGATCATTAGAAATTTGCAAATGTTCATAATGGCTGCTCTTAATCACCCTGAATGTTTTATTGGGAAGATCAAGGGACTAATTATAGACTTCAGGAGAGGGAACTAGAGGTCCATGAGCCAGTACTCATCAGAGGATCAGAGGTGGAGAGGGTCAGTAACTTTAAATTCCTGGGGTGTCACTATCTCAGAGAACCTGTCCTGTACACATCATATATATATACAACTGCAAAGAAGGTGTGGCAGCACCGTTAATTCCCCAGGACTCTGCAGAAATTCGGCATGTCATCAAAAACTTTGACAAACTTCTGTAGTTGTCTGGTGGAAAGTGTATTGACTTTCTATAGCACGGTGCATGATAGCATGGAACACCAATGCCTTTGAGTGGATAATCCTACTAAAGCTTGTGAACTCAGCCCAGTACATCAAGGGTAAATCCCACCCCCCCCCCCAACCGTTGAGCACATCTACGTGAAATGTTGGTGTAGAAAAGCAGCATCCATCATCAAAGATCCTCACTGCCCAGGCCATGCTCTTTTGTCACTGCTGCCATCAGGTAGAAGGTACAAGTACCTCAGGACTCGCACCACCAGGTGCAAGAATATTACTACCCCTCAGCCATCAGGTTCTTGAATGAAAGGGGACAACTACAACCATTCTATTTCTGGTGTTCCCACAATCAATGGTCTCACTTTAAGGACTTTTTAACTTGTTCTATTGTACTCATTATTCATTGCTATTTATTTATATCTGCATTTGCACAGTTTGTTGCTCATTGATCCTGTTTGCAGTTACTGTTTTATAGATTTGCCAAGTATGCCCACAGGAAAAAGAATCTCAGGGTTGTATGTGGCGACGTGTATGTACTCCAATAATAAATTTGAATTTGAACTTTGAACTTTTTTGGATTAGTATACAAAATGTCCTCCTTACTAGAAACTGTGCTCCCAATAAAGACAAGAAATTATGCTACAATTATAAATGGCAAGGAATTGGGGCAAAAAAAAAGGTGGAGCCACAACAGGGTTAGCAGCTTCTGTGAAGGAAGAATATGGGCCAGAGGAATTTGGGCTGGTGACCACCTAGGCACACGAACCGCCAGACCAGGAGTCAAGGCCAAATGTTCAGGGCCCCTTTAGCAGTGAGTCCGAAGCTCAAGACCTGGATTTTAGGTTCTTATACGGAGTCTTCACTAGATATTATCCGTGAGTCCTGGGTCGATAAGGAAGATTAAAGTCTGAAGACCGATCAGTGGTCTAGGTCGAACCCCAGAGGTCAATGAAATTTCAAAAGTCGAGGCCCAATAGCCAGAGCTCTGAGTCTGTGAAAGTCTGCTGCAGAAGTCAAAGACCCAATATCTGCAAATCCACCAGTCCAATAGAGCTCAGGCCTGTCTGATTAGGGGACTATGTATGTGCATGGGTGGGTGGAAAGGAGGGACAGCGAACACACACAAAATGCTGGAGGAGCTCAACAGGCCAGGCATCATCGAGGAAAAAGAGTAGTGTCGATCTTTCAGGGGGATTTCCGGCATCTGCAAATTTTCTCTTGTTTGTGAGGGAGGAACAGGGCTTGTTTTGCTGTTGTTGTTTAGACACCCATTTTTTTGTTTTCTGTGTTGCTCTTCCAAGCATTGTGAGCATACTATCTTGGGGCTACAATGTATGGCAATACTCACGGCTGCCCTCGGACATCCTTGGGTATGTTACTTGTTAATGCAAACACACATTTCACTGTGTATTTCAAGTACATGTAATAAATATATCTGAATCTGAATCTGAAACTGTAACTTGGTCATACTTTGCCCCAAAACCTAAAGAGAGACAAATACATTTTTGCAGGATTTAGATTCCAATAACTTTCCATCTTCATGGATGCTCCTTCCCAGGCCAGGCATTACTCACCAATAAATGTATGTCAATTAATTGGGTAAAAAACAATTGATTTAAGATATTCTACACAATCTTAAATTACAAATGCAGCATCCTCTTTTGAATTTCTGTGGATTGCCATTAAATTGTTGGATTTATAATGTAACAGGGACTTCAATTGTTTCAGGACCCTAAAGAACATATTAATAATTCTATGCATGTTTCATAACTTTACCAATCTATACATGGGGGAAAACTCTCCTATCCTTGAACAGCAAGTTCAGTAAGGACATAATAGCAATGTAAATGACTTTATTTTCCCCTTGTGTTAACACTAATAGTACATAATTCTAGAACACGTGCGTTGACAGAATTTAATTTGAATAAATTTTGAGTCACCAAAGATCTTCAAAATGATATTATTAATGACACCGTTGTACATAGCCAATAACTAATTTCAAACTCCACAGCACTCTGCTTATTGTAATTATTCCTAATCATTTAAATGCAAATGAATTTACAGAGGGATAAGAAAAATAGAGACACTTGAGTGGGAATATAATACAGCCATAAATAAATTCTGATGGTTGACCTCAGTCTGATAACATGTGACTTAAGGTCAAATTGTAATATTTGTTTATTTTATTTTACTTCACAGATCCAGTTTTGCATTTTTATCCAGCCCTAACCTTTATTTCCCTTTTCCTGAACTATTTGGAGAAATGTACTTTCTAACGGATTATAGTGATTAAAAATTGCTGTTGCTATATGGTTATGCCAATATTTGAACTACTGCTGAATTAATTGAGATTTCAGCTGGAAACCTTGCTTCTTCCAAGAGAGTTTGGTGCCCTGTAGTATTGGAAACAACATTGCTGCTTTACTTTGACAGCTTTCTACAGATCAGCTATCTTCTTCTTACCCTATGACATAAGGGACCAAAAATTGACAGATTCTGCTTACAGTGCCAGAAGAGATCTTTCCCTTCTAGTTGCAGATTAACAAAGTTGAAACTACCAAGCCAACAAAACACCACCTATGAAAAAAATTGTTCTCAGATTTTGGTATTCTCCTATGCCAATTCGGTAAGAAAGGGATTACTGTTCCTGTATGTGAGTGTCATTAACGAGACAGCATTTATTGCCTATCCTTAAGTGCCCAAGTGATCGACAGAGAGAAGAAATTATCAGGAATAAAAACTTTTTATATACCCAGAAGATTTGAAAGCACTTATAAGCCAATGGTAATGTTTTATAAAGAGTAGTGAAGTTTGACGTTGAAAGCATACCAACAAATTTAGAATCTATATGATTTCACAGTCATCAGTGAGATAATGACCAGATAATCTGTTTGCAGTTTTGTTGATTGAGAGGAAAAGAGCAGATCGAACACTCCTATTCCTCTTTGAAGTGGTGTCATGGAAGTTTTTATGCCTGTCTAAGAGGAGGGATTTAATTTAACACCTCAACTGAAAATTGCCACCTCTGTCAGTGCAGCTCTTCCCTTGTGCTGCTTCAAAATGTCAGCCTGGGTTACATTTTCTCTCTGAAGTGTGATTTGAAACCACCATTCTGATCTGCAGATGCTATCACAGAAAGAAATATAAACAAGTTTTGTCCTTTATAGAGTTTATCATATGCCCTGCCTTAGCATCCTGCACTACTAGCAAATTACGCTGAAGCATATACAGTATCTCTGCTATTAACCATATAACTATTACAGCACAGAAACAGGCCATCTCGACCCTTCTAGTGCCAAACTCTTACTCTCACCTAGTCCCACTGACCTGCATTCAGCCCATAATCCTCCATTCATTTCCTGTCCATCTAGCTGTCCAATTTAACTGTAAACAACAACATCGGACCTGCCTCAACCACTTCTCCTGGAAGCTCGTTCCACACAGCTACCACTCGCTGAGTTAAGAAGTTCCCCCTCATGTTACCCCTAAACTTTTGCCCTTTAAGTCTCAACTCATGTCCTCTTGTTTGAATCTCCCCCACTCTCAATGGAAAAAGCCTATCCACGTCAACTCTATCTATCCCCCTCATAACCTTCTATATGCCAAAGAATAAAGACCCAACTTGTTCAACCTTTCTCTGTAACTTAGGTGATGAAACCCAGGTAACATTCTAGCAAATCTTCTCTGTACTCTCTCTATTTTATTGACATCTTTCCTATAATACAGTGACCAGAACTGTACACAATACTCCAATTTTGGCCTCACCAATGCCTTGTACAATTTCAACATTACGTCCCAACTCCTATACTCAATGCTCTGATTTATAAAGGCCAGCACACAAAAATCTTTCTTCACCACCCTATCCACATGAGATTCCACCTTCAGGGAACTATGCACCATTATTCCTAGATCCCTCTGTTCTACTACATTCTTCAGTGCCCTACCATTTACCATGTATGTCCTATTTTGATTAGTCCTACCAAAATGTATCACCTCATATTTATCAGTGTCAAACTCCATCTGCCATCTTTCAGCCCACTCTTCTAACTGGCCTAAATCTCTCTGCAAGCTTTGAAAACCTACTTCATTATCCACAACTCCACCTATCTTAGTATCATCTGCATACTTACTCATCCAATTTACCACCCCATCATCCAGATCATTAATGTATATGACAAACAACATTGGACCCAGTACAGATCCCCGAGGCACACCACTAGTCACCGGCCTCCAATCTGACAAACAGTTATCCACCACTACTCTCTGGTGTCTCCCACCCAGCCACTGCCGAATCCATTTTACTACTTCAATATTAATACCTAACGATTGAACCTTCCTAACTAATCTTCCATGTGGAACCTTGTCAAAGGCCTTACTGAAGTCCATATAGACAACATCCACTGCTTTACCCTCGTCAACTTTCCTAGTAATCTCTTCAAAAAAGTCAATAAGTTTTGTCAAACATAACCTTTCACGCATAAATCCAAGTTGACTGTTCCTAATCAGACCCTGTCAATCCAGATAATTATATATACCATCTCTAAGAATACTTTCCATCAATTTACCCACCACTGACGTCAAACTCAGAGGCTGATAATTGCTAGGTTTACTCTTATTATGCGGGTAAAGAAAAAACTTGATTAAGAAAAACAAGGCAATGATTTAATAACAATAAATTTGATCTGCTTTGATTACTGTGGTTGATGTAACAGTATTGCTTAGGATGCTGGAAGGAATCCTTTTATCCTGTGAATGATATCCTTTAGTTGATCTAAACTGCAAAAGTAGGTTTGCCAAGAATGCAGAGCATGGAATACAATTCAGAAAAATTCTTCTGCTGAAAGCACCTGGCTGTGGGCCTGTGGAGGCCTCTGTGGCCCATTTTACGATGAATGCGGACCTGCAAATGCGCTTTTCCACCTTTTTATTTGTCCCTTTAACCCTCCAGGGTCTACTATCCATTACTTCTTCTATCACTTTGTTTTCATTTTGAAGAGTGGAGCTGGAAGAATGCTCTGAGTAATGTGTAAACCTCTTTAAAGGCTGGTTGCTGTCTAGATCTTGTCATAGATAGATAACATGGTATGCTTTAAAAGTTACACAATATTACACAGGGTAACCATGCTATTCTCAGAATCTCACAAATAAAAAAAATTAAACACTTAGGTGCGGTTTTAACACCATTAAAATATGGAAAATCAATCTCTCAATTAATATGCTAACAAATAGCCAAAGAGAGAATGTCATCCATATAGTCACCATTATATTATGCTAATGGAAACATAATAAATCTGCAGTGCCATAATAATCACTGGAATTCCATTCAGGGGTCAAAGGTTATGGGGAGAAGGCAGTAGAATGGGTTTGAGAGGGTTAATAATCAGCCATGACAGATTAACAGAGCAGACTCGATGGGCTAAATGGCTTAATTCTGCTCTTCTGTCTTAAGGTCTTATGCAATAATCAGCTGCCACTCTTTGTGGTCACGAAATTTGGTTTTGTTGTACCTATTGTTTGGGGTGATAAAGAAGTGGAAAGTGAGTGAGATTAAGGAGGAATATAACAACGACTATATCTGGTCTCTGCGCTGTCGCTGATGACACACTCTCTAATGATAGCTCCACTTGTATTGCCAGGGTAAGGGGGATGGGGACAAGCCACTGAAATTGTAGTTTGATGCTGCCAGCACTGGCTATGCAAAACTTTCTGCAAGTGAGGTCGAGGAGATTCAGTGAGTGTCATACAATGTTTAAAGTCATAGGGTCATAGAAAAGTACAGCTTGGCCCATCTTTTCCATGTTGACCCATTTAAAATGACTAGTCCCATCGATTTGTACCCAAACCATAGCCCTCCATACCCCTCCTATCTATGTAACTATCCAAATTTCTCTTAAACATTGAAACCAAGCTCACATGCACCACTTGCACTGGCAGCTCATTCCACACTCTCACAACCCTCTGAGTGAAAAAGTTTCCCCTCATGTTTCCCTTAAACTTTTCACATTTCACTCTTGACCCATGACGAATCAGTATACAGGAGGGAGACTGAAAATTTGGCTGAGTGGTGTCACAACAACCATCTCTTACTCAATATCAGCAAGAACAAGGAATTGATTGTAGACTTCAGAAGAGAGGAAAATGAGGTCCATGAGCCAGTCCTCATCAGGGGATCAGAGGTGGAAAGGGTCAGTAACATAAAATTCATTGGTGTTAGTATCTCAGAGGACTTGTCCCGGACAAATCATATAGTCATAGTCATACTTTATTGATCCCAGGGGAAATTGGTTAATTAAATGTAATTGCAAAGAAAGCACGCCAGTGCCTCAACTTCCTTAGGAGGTTGCAGAGATTCGGTATGACATCAAAAACTTCGACAAACCTCGATGAATATGTAGTGGAGAGTGTATTGATTGGATGCATCACGGCAAGGTATGGGAGCACCAATGCCTTTGAATGGGAAATCCTACAAAAAGTAATGGATTTGGCCCAGTACATCACAGGTAAAGTCCTCCCAACCATTGAGCACATCTACATGAAACGTTGTTGTAGAAAAGCAGCATCCATCATCAAAGATCCCCACCACCCAGGCCATGCTCTTTTATCACTGCTGTCATCAGGTAGAAGGTACAAGAGCCTCAGGACTTATACCACCAGGTTCAAGAACAATTACTACCCCTCAACCATCAGGCTCCTGAACAAAAGGGGATAACTACATTCACCTGTTGAGGTGTTCCCACAACCAATTATCTCACTTTAAGGACTCTTATCTTATGATTTCATGTTCTTGTTATCTATGCTATTTATTTACATTTGCATTTGCACAGTTTGTTCCACTTGATCTTTCATTCATCCTGTTTACAATTACTATTCTATAGATTTGCTGAATATGCCCACAGGATAAAGAATTTCAGGACTGTATGTGGTGACATATACTGTATGTACTCTAATAATAAAATTACTTTGAACTTTGAACTCTAGTTGTAGTTCCACCCAATCTCAGTGGAAATAGCTTGCTTGCATTTATCCTGTCTATACCCTTCATAATTTTGTATACCTCTATGGAATATCCCCTCAGTCTTCTATATTCCAAGCAATAAAGTCTCAGCCTATTCAATCTTTCCTTATATCGCAGGTACTCCAGTCCTGGCAACATCCTTGTAAATTTTCTCTGTACTCTTTCAACTTTATTTACATCTTTCCTGTAGGTAGGTACAGAAATATTTTATTGCATTTTGCACCTCCTTACACAAGCCATCGGATTTGTGGGGGCGTGGTCAGGGTTAATCGGGGTGTGCCAAGGGTTAGTGGAGGTCTGTGCCCCCTTGGACCTTAGTATTAGGTTTCAGGGTAGGACTGGCAGATGTCCATGTGGGGTGGGAGTGATAAGGTTGTGGAGTTTTGTGTGGTGAGGATGTGGTGCTCTGGCGGGTAGGATAGTGTAGTGGCTGTGGGTTCGTGGGGGTGTGGTCAGGGTTAATTGGAGTGTGCCTAGGGTTAGTGGGGGTGTGTACCCCGTTGAACCTTATGATTAGGTTTGAGGGTAGGACTGGTGGATGTATATGTGGGGCTAGGAGAGATAAGGTTGTGGAATTTTGTGTGGTGAGTTATGAGGTGCTATGGTGGATAGGGTTGTGTCGTGGAGCCATTTTAATCTGGCCCATGCCTTTTTCAGGAGGAAGTTCCACTTGCTTCAAAAAGGCAACAATTATACCAGTGCCTAAGCAGAACAATGTGGGCTGCCTTAATGACTATCGCCCGGTAGCACTCACATCGACAGTGATGAAATGCTTTCAGAGGTTGGTCATGACTAGACTGAACTCCTGTCTCAGGTAGGACCTGGACCCACTGCAATTTGCCTATCGCCACAATAGGGCAATGGCAAATGCAATCTCAATGGCTCTCCATTCCACATCCCATTCCCATTCTGACATGTCTATCCACGGCCTCCTCTACTGTAAAGATGAAGCCACACTCAGGTTGGAGGAACAACACCTTATATTCCGTCTGGGTAGCCTCCAACCTGATGGCATGAACATTGACTTCTCTAACTTCCGCTAGGCCCCACCTCCCCCTCGTACCCCATCTGTTACTCTTTTTAATGCACACATTCTTTCTCTCACTCTCCTTTTTCTCCCTCTGTCCCTCTGAATATACCTCTTGCCCATCCTCTGGGTCACCCCCCCCCCGTCTTTCTTGCCGGACCTCCTGTCCCATGATCCTCTCGTATCCCCTTCTGCCTATCACCTGTCTAGCTCTCGGCTCCATCCCTCCCCCTCCTGTCTTCTCCTATCATTTTGCATCTCCCCCTCCCCCTCCAGCTTTCAAATCCCTTACTCACTCTTCCTTCAGTTAGTCCTGACGAAGGGTCTCGGCCTGAAACGTCGACTGCGCCTCTTCCTATAGATGCTGCCTGGCCTGCTGCGTTCACCAGCAACTTTGATGTATGTTGTTTCAATGGCTCTCCACACGGCTTTAGACCACCTGGACAACACAAACACCTACGTCAGGATGCTGTTCATCGACTATAGCTCAGCATTTAATACCATAATTCCCAATATCCTGACTGAGAAGTTGTAGAACCTGGGCCTCTGTACCCCCCCGCCCCCTGCAATTGGATCCTCAACTTCCTAACCAGAAGACCACAATCTGTGTGGGTTGGTGATAACATATCCTCTTTGTTGCCAATCAACACTGACACACCTCAGTGGTGTTTGCTTAGCCCACTGCTGTACTCTCTATATACACATGACGGTGTGGCTCAGCATAGCTCAAATACCGTCTACAAATTTGCTGATGATACAACCATTGTTGATAGAATCTCATGTGGTGACGAGGGGGCGTACAGGAGTGAGATATGCCAACTAGTGGAGTGGTGCCACAGCAACAACCTGGCACTCAACGTCAGTAAAACGAAAGAGCTAATTGTGGATTTCAGGAAGGTTAAGACAAAGGAACACATACCAATCCTCATAGAGGGATCAGAAGTGGAGAGAGCGAGCAGTTTCAAGTTCCTGGGTGTCAAGATCTCTGAGGATATAACCCAGTCCCAACATATCAATGTAGTTATAAAGAAGGCAAGACAACGGCTATACTTTATTAGGAGTTTGAAGAGATCTGGCATGTCAACAAATACACTCAACAACTTCTATAGTTGTACCGTGAAGAGCATTCTGACAGGCTGCATCACTGTCTGGTATGGAGGGGCTACTGTACAAGACCGAAAGAAGCTGCAGAAGTTTGTAAATCTAGGCAGCTCCATCTTGGGTACCACCCAGGACATCTTCAGTGAGTGATGTCTCAGAAAGGCAGTGTCCATTATTAAGGACATCCAGCACCCAAGCGTGCCCTTTTCTCACTGTTACCATCAGGTAGGAGATACAGAAGCCTGAAGGCATACACTCAGCAATTCAGAAACAGCTTCTTCCCTTTTGCCATCAGATTCCTAAATGGACATCGGAGCTTTGGACACTACCTCACTTTTTTTAATATACAGTATTTCTGTTTTTGCACATTTTTTAATCTATTCAATATATGTAATTGATTTACTTGTTTGTTTATTATTATTATTATTTTTATTTTATTTATTATTTTTTCTCTCTCTTTAGATTATGTATTGCTTTGAACTGCTGCTGCTAAGTTAACAAATTTCCCATCAAATGCCGATGATAATAAACCTGATTCTGATTTTCTTTTCAAGGATATTAGTGCTTCCATATCAGGCTGTGATGCAGCCAGTCAATATACTCTCCACCACATATCTAAAGAAGTTTGTCAAAGTTTCAGATGTCATGCTGGGTCTTCACAAACTCCTAAGGAAGTACAGGCACTGCCGTGCTTTCTTCATATTTGCACTTATGCGCTGGGCCCAGGACAGGTCCTCCGAAATAATATCACTGAGGAATTTAAAATTGCTGACTCTCTCCACCTCTGATCTTCCAATCAGAACTGGCTCATGGACCTCTGGTTTCCTCCTCCTGAAGGCAATAATCAGCTCCCTGGTCTTGCTGACATTGAGTAAGAGGTTGTTGTTATGCCACCACGCAGCTTGATTTTCAATCTCCCTCTTACATACTGATTCATCACCACATTTGATTTGGCCTATGACAATGGTGTCATCAACAAATTTGAATATGGCAGTGGAGCTGTGCTTAGCTATACAGTCATAAGTGAGGAGATGTTGTTGCCAATCCAAAGAGATTGGGGTCTGCAAGTAAGGAAATCCAGGATCTAATTCCACAGGGAGTCATTCAGGCTAAGATATTGAAGCTTATTGATTAGTTTTCAGGGGATAATGGTGTTGAATGCTGAGCTGTAGTCATAAAGAACATTCTGATATCGGCACCTTTTCTGTCTAGACGTTCCAGGATTGAGTGACAAGGCAGTGAGATGGCATCTGCTGTGGACCTGTAGCCAAAATGGAGTGAGTCCAAGTAGCTTCTCAGACTGGAGTTGATATATCAACCAAGTGCTCCAATTACCACCTATACAGTGAAACATGATTGGCCTCTATTCTAGTAATCTCCTAAAGCCTCTGAAGTGAAGACATATAACAGTCCAACCACAAAGCATGATGCACAAGCAGGGCAAATGGATTTTTGTTCCTATGAGCTAGATTCAACAGTTACAAGGAACCGAAATATTATGGCCAGGGGCAAAGTGCTGTGGTTTATGTCTAGCCTTGCAAACTACTTGCTGATCCTCATTCTTCTGATACTGGGTCAGCCTCTTCCGATCCAATCTCAGCGTGTCTTTTGTCCTTCCATTCTTACACTATTCTCCCTGCTGATAATAGCCCTATCCCTTTTCTGAGCTCTGATCCACTCCTATGCATTCAGTAATACACAATGGTGACCACGTGAAACAACTGTATTACAATAAAAAATTCTGATTCACAGTTCAACAATATATATATAGAAGAAAGCCTATTATTCTTAATAGATCTGGGCCTTGTGTCTCTTCTGTGGTGTAATTAGAGATAGACAATAAATTACAGCCTTGATACCAACGTACATCTGTAAGATGTGAATAAATCTAAAAGTAATTATTTCCAAATGTCCCTGTCACCTTGATCTCCATGATCTCTGAAACCTGACCTAAAATTAATAGTTATACAGAATAGACTTCATAGAGTTAGACAGTAAGGAAACAAGCCTGTGTTCCATTTGTCTGTGTTTCACTCATATCCCTTTAAGCTTTTTTTCCTATCTATGAACCTGTCTAAATGATTGTTAAATGTTGTAATTGTACCTGCCAAAACCACTTCTCCTGGCAGCTTATTTCAAATACCCACCACCCTCTGGAAAAACTTTTGCCTCAGATTGCCTTAAATCTTTTCCCGCTCACCTTAAACCTATGCACTCTAGTTTTAGACTGCCCTGCCCTTGGAAAAATACTGTGGCAATCTACTCTATCTACATCTATCAACCTGTGTGAGTGCCCCCTCAGCCTCCACTATTCCAATGAAAACAGCTCCAGCCTTTCCAATTTCTCCTTACAGCTCCAGCCATCTAGTTCAGGCACATTCCTATGAAGCTTTTCTGCACCCTTTCGAGCTTAATTGTGTCCTTCCTACAGTGTGGCATCCAGAATAGCACACAATATTCAAATGCAGCCTACCCAATGATTTGAACAACTGTAATGTGATATCCAACTCCAATAGTCAATGCCTCAGCAAATATATGCCTTCTTCACCATTCTGCCTACCTGTGTCACCACTTTCAGAGAACAATGTACTTATACATTAGGTCTTGCTGTTCAACAATGGATGCAGGCCCTGAAGATTATTAATGAACAATGGGCCCTTGGAAAATATACTTCCTTTGCTTGCTCTACCAAAGGCTTTATTTCGTGCAAGGCCAGTAAACTTGCATGTGTCAGCTGAGGACTTTTAAATGTATTTGTGTTATTCCATTTTCTTTTAGGCCACTGTTTTGCCTTCATTTTTAGGCATGGAGGTATAGAAGAGGAGTAATTAAGCAAAATAGCTTCGGCTAAAAATATTCTAAAATTGCAGCCTGTTAATGGTGCAACTATTATAGATGATTAACTTTACTAAATGTCTCAGATTTATTACATATACAAGGTTAGCTATAAACACAGACATAGAATTTGGAACAGAACTACACGTGAACATGCTCTTCAGCCCATCGTGCCTATGCCAGCCATAATGTCAAACTGACCTCATCCCATTTGCCTGCATGGTCAGAATCCCTCTGTTCAATGCTTGTTCATGTGTATGTATGTCCAAATGCCTCCATTTCGATCGTATCTGCAAGATAAGTACAACTTTCCATTAGATCAATGTACACAACTAGATTATTATAAATCAGTTATGAGCAGCTCATACTAGAAAACTAACAGCCTGAAAATCTTAAGACACTCTCTGGCCTTCCAACATGAAATGCAATATGAACTTATGCTATAAACTTGCATACATCAGCTTAGGACTTTTAAACACATTTGTACCAGGACAGCAAACTTATCAAATCAACTTTCTCATTGCCCAATACCTAGAGGAAGACTGGCATTATTAGGAAAGTTGAATCAGGCATCTGAAACTTTATATCTGCCCAACTCACTAAACCTGTCAAGGATTAACATGGCCAATATTTGGCTAATCCTTCATTACTATTTATTTACTAATATAATTTCATTGAATAACTTAGAAGAACTCTCAAAATTTTGTTGAATGATTGTATACTAAGCTGATGCACATGATTACAAACGTTTTTAGAAATAAAACCATAGCACTTGTACTTGTGCTGCAGTAGCTGATGTTTAATATGGCTTGTTACATGTCACCAGATGACTTTATTTCAACAAAACGAAATGTCTTCACTGCATTAATTTCAGCTTGATTCAACAACAATCCCAAGAGTTCTTGAAACAGATGCAGCCATACTAATTAGATGTGCTGCTTTTCTTACTACCCTTTGTAAAATCAACACCTTTTGAAACTGATTCTCTAGGGTTAACAATAACCCTTGTGCCACATAACAGAATGTGCTATATGACTTTGAGAGGAGAAAATGCAATGAACAGTGACTGCACACCCCATTACTTCACCAAAAGCCCACTGCACAAGTGGTATGGCAGATGTGTTCTTACACTACATAAATGCAAATACAATCCCCAAACTATTCTAATCACCTTAGAAATCAGAATGCAGACTCCGGCATCCACAAGAATTACTGTCTTATTCATTATGATCTAACAGAGATCTTAATTTACATTTGTCTTACAAATTCTGAACTCAGATCTATTCACCTATTTATCACTTTATATAAGCCATGGAAATCACATACACATCTTGATGCTTGATGTATTAGAAGAGACTTCTTTGTTCCCATCTAGTTTATCTCCATGTCAACAATGATTAATTCATTTTCAATGCTACCACATATATTTCATTTAGTATTTCTAACCAATTTAATCATACGCTAACTTTGAAATTATTCCATAATAAATATGTAACTTTTCTCTGCTGGTTCTCTGTTTTGGGATTGATTTGTATGTGTGCATTCATTTTCTTTTTTTTTGTAATTTATTTTTTATTGAAGTTCATTAATGAATGTTCTTTATGTTGTACCTCATTTAACCCAAATTTAAAGAGACTTCCTAACTCTTCCAGAGAAAGGTTTCTGGTTGTCATCTTGTGATATGATTGAAACCAATTCCCTTCTCTTTATTAAATTTTATCATGGTCTACGCCAAAGAGTAAGGCCATTATACTTATAAATAATACATCCACAGTAATTTAGTACATAAACTATGCCTACTATAAACCAAATTTGACAAACAATCTTCATTTCATAGTCTCCAAAAAAGATTGCTTTTGTGACTTACAATTCCCAGTTTATTAAGATTCAACATTTATTAAATTTTAGTTCAGTACAGTTCAAGAGTAACCAATTAGTCAATCATTCTCACAGAATTCAGCAATTTCCTTTCATGGACTATACAAATTACTTTTCATGTTTAAAGAAGTGTAGGTGACAACTTTAGATTGAGAATTGGATTTTTCTCTGATTTCTGCTGATAAGATTTTAACTCCTCAGAAAGTGCATCAATTAACTAATATGGTAACTATGATTTTTTTTCCAAATTCTGTCAGATTCAAACATTTACATGTTCTTTTACCCCAGGCTTCAGAAGTACTTTCTGAATACACAGCACAAAGCCTGATGATAACATCAGAACATAATCTTCTATATTAGTTGAAGACCTGAACGATGAAGCAAATTTGGCTTCCCTTTTAGACCAAACATGCCATGGTGGAGTGTAAGCTAAGATCTGCTCAGAGGGTGGTTTTTAAATTTCTATGTTAAGTTTCTGTACAATTCTCCAGGACTCACAATGAAGCCTTGGTTTGATTCTGGATTTGTTCTGAATTTCCTCGACCACTTTTGCCCAACATTTATTATCTCCCACCTCTATTTCTCCTGCCCCAATATCTCCCATATCCTTTTAACATTTATGTAACAGCTGGAAGAACAGTATCACAGCTGTCTGACAGTGGCTTTCTGCCTATAACCTCCCATACCTGCCTGCATTCTGGTATGGTAAAGGTGAAAATCTGATGAGTGATATAGAAATGAACCAGATTTACCAGGCCACATTCCCAGTTTCCATCACTTGCTTAGGGCTCATGCACACAGTATTCACTATCACAAGTACCCTCACCTTAAAAATCAGCACCAGTCAACCACATTCAAAATTGCTCATTGCTTCAAGCATTAAAACTTTCAGAATAGAGGTCCATTTCCTTTCTTGACACAATTTTCTTGCTGAAAATGAAATACAAAGAATTAGAAAAAAAGTATATATAACCTATCAGTAATTCAGAATTCAGAATTCAGAACAATTTTGGAATAAAATTTTAAAATATGACTGTAGTTAATGGTCACTGAAATGTAGAAGCTCTCTGTCATTAAGCTACAAGCACAGCTTGTCAGTTCATAAATATTCTGACAAAAAAATACTGCAGCATCAAAAAATATGCTCATCCGGTGCTAAAATGTAAATCTGAGCTCCTGGTATTTATAAACCTTGCACATATTATCATATTAATAGAGGAACATTTAATTACTGGATTAACATGGTGCCGGGAGGTAGGAGACAACAGTGCCACTGAAATTTACTGCAATCTGCCTTGCATGAAGTATTGGTAATGTATTGCCTCATACAGAAACAGTATCCACATTGCTTCGGACTTCATTAACCTTGGAAGCGTATCAAAGTAAATTAATGCAAATATGTTGCAAGACTTGCAGGTCAGATTCCGTTTAGAAAAAAAAATGCTTCCTTTGCTCCCATCCTCTTAATCGCCTTCGAGCGTGACTGCAGGAACTAATTCATTGCACGCAGCTAAAGCATTACAAAAATGAATCAGAGTTGGTATTTCTGATTTTCTGAATAATGACAAAGGTGCCAATGCATGTACTTTTTCTTTGGCATTCAGAAAACAAAAATGAGTTACTTCTCAATTTGTTTTCTTGACACCATTGTGCATACATAGCATGATTCTTTTACCCAGAATATTTCTCAAACGTATACATTCATAGCAAATATCACAAGTTATAACTTGATTGACGATCAACAACTTATCTCTGACTAACTGGTTAAATATATTAAACATTATATAGATAAACTAAGGAAATCAATTAGATTGATTGACTGCAGTTTAATTAATTTTTAGCTACATTTTTTCTCTCTATAGTTATTCCTAGTGAATTTCTTTAACATTTTGATCCTTAGTTTGTTATTCAAATCTCTGGCTAGAACTATTTCAAAAGTCCATTTGACATCATTTAAGTATGCATTTGGTTGACCTGTACTGAAGAAATGTGTATGGATCTATGGATTCATTAGCAAGGGCAAATAAAAATAAGGCAGCGATTAGTAGAGCGACTATTGTATAAGTGGACCAGTGTTGGAGTGGGGAGGCTTTGGCTCATTTGACTTCAGTGAGAACAGACCTGTGTAAGGTATACCTCTGGTAAGCTTCTTCTCCATTCCTCCTCTGTTAGCACATAAATAGTGCAGTGAAGATGGCTCCAGGGGGTGTGTTATGTTCTTTGTCTGAGATGTGGGGATTCTGGGAGACCTCCAGCTCTCAGATAACCACAGCTGCACCAGGTCCACCAAGCTGCAGCTCCTCAGAGAACACGTTAAGAAACTAGAGCTGCAGCTCACTGACGTTCCATTCACAAGGGAGGCTGAGCAATTGACAGATAGGAGCTACAAGGAGGTGGTCACCCCTAAGTTGTAGGAGGCTGTCAGGAGAGGGAAAGGAAATGGACAGCCAGTGCAATCCCTTTGGACATTTCCCTCAATAATAAGTATACCACTTTGGTTACTGCTGGGGGGTGGCCTACAAGGAGGAAGCCACAGCGATCGGGTCTCCGGTGATGAGCCTGGTGCTATGGCTTAGAAGGGAAAGGCGGGGGGAATGAAGAGGACTGCAGTAGTGATAGGGTATTCAATAATTAGAGGAGTAGACACAAGATTCTGTGGATGCGATAGAGATACCCAGATGGTATGTTGCTTCCCAGATACTAGGGTCATCTCGGATTGGGTCCACAGCACTCTAAAGAGGGAGGGTGAGCAGCTCGAAGTTTTGGTGCATCTTGGTGCCAATGACATAGGTAGGGAAAGAGAGGAGTTCCTGAATTCTCCTCTCTGAGAGGCTTGAGGGAGCTAGGTAGAAAGCAGAAAAGCAGGACATCCAAGGTAGGCATCTCTGGATTACTGCCTGTGTCACATGCTTTTGAAGGTTAGGACAGGATGATTTGGCAGATAAGTATGTGGCTGAAGAACTAGTGCAGGAGGCAGGGTTTCAGATCTCTGGGTCATTGGGATCTCTTCGGGGAAATGTA
Organism: Mobula hypostoma; assembly: GCF_963921235.1. NCBI lineage: Eukaryota > Metazoa > Chordata > Chondrichthyes > Myliobatiformes > Myliobatidae > Mobula > Mobula hypostoma. The sequence continues at coordinate 89,211,705 of NC_086099.1, read as the reverse complement.
TGACCTATAGAAAAGGGACAGTGTGCACCTGCACCCAAGGGGGACCAATAACGTTGCGAACAGGTTTGCTAGGGTTGTTGGGGTGGGTTTAAAATAATTTGGCAGGAGGGGGTGGGTAACTGAGTGATAGGGCTGAGGATAGGGCAGTTTGTATACATACAGAGGCAGTGTGAAGTGAGATGGTCAAGAAGGACAGCCAGATGATAGGGCAAAATTGCACTGAGTGAAATGAGTTGCATTGCAACAAGGAAACAAAATTGAAAAGGCTGACAAATACAGTACTGAAGGTGTGACATTTGAATGCATGCAGTATATGAAATAAGGCAGATGATCTTGTAGCACAGTTAGAGATTGGCAGGTAAAGCATTGTGGGAATCACTGAGTCATGGCTGAAAGAAGATTATAGTTGGGACCTTAATCTTCATGCATACATATTGCATCAAAAGGACAGGCAGGTAGGCAGAGGGGGTGGTGTGCCTCTGGAGTAAAAAGTGAAATCAAATTCTTAGAAAGAGGTGACATATAATCAGAAGATGTAGAATGTTGTGGGTAAAGTTAAGGAAAAGCAAGGGTACAATGACCCTCATGGGAGTTATATACAGGCCTCTAAATAGTAGCCAGGATGTGAGCTACAAATTACAATGAGAGATAGAAAATGTAAAATAGGTAATGTTACGATATTCATGGGGAATTTCAATATTCAGGTAGATTGGGAAAATCAGGATGTCGCTGATTTTGGATCACAGGAGAGAGAATTTGTAGAATGCCTATGAGATGGCTTTTTAGAACAATTGGTGGGTTGAGCACACTAGGGTATCAGCTATTCTGGATTGGGTGTTGTGTAATGAATTGGATTTGATTGGATTTGCTTAAGGTAAAGGAACCCTTGGAAGTCAGTGATCATAATATGATAGAATTCACCCTGCAATTTTGAGGGAAAAGCTAAACTCAGATACATCAGTCTAACAGTGGAGCAAATGGAATTACAGAGACATGAGGGAGGAATTGGCCAAAGTTGCCTAGAAGGAGATACTAGCAGAGATGATGCTAGAGCAGCAATGGCGGGAGAATTAATTTCATGAGGACTAGAATATGAAAACAAGGATGTAATGCTGAGGTTTTATAAGGCACTGTTGATGCCTCACTTGGAGTATTGTGAGCAATTTTAGGCCCCTTCTCTTAGAAAGGATGTGCTAACGTTGGATTGGATTCAAAGAAGGTTCACAAAAATCATTCTGGGATTGGAGGGTTTATCATATGAGGAGTGTTTGATGACTCTGGACCTGTACTCAATGGAATTTAGAAGAATGAGAGTGGATCTATTTGAAACCTATTAAATGTTTAAAGGCCTAGATAGAGTGAATGTGGAGAGGATGTTTCCTTTCGAGGGAGATTCTAGGACCAGAGGGTTGTCCATTAAGAATGGAGATGAGGAGAAATTTCTTTAGCCAGAGGCTGGTGAATGTGTGGATTTCGTTGCCACAGATGGCTGTAGAAGCCAGATCAATGAGTGTATTTAAGACAAAGGTTGATAGATTTTTGATAAGTCGGGGTGTGAAAGATTACAGGGGTCGGGGAGGGGAGGCATGAGAAAAGGGGTTGAGAGGGAAATGGATCAGCCATGATAAAATGCTAGAGCAGGCTCAATGGGCCTAATTCTGTTCCAATGTCTTATGGTATTATGGCCTTATGATCTAAAAGACCGGAATATTTTAAAGGACCTTTGCATAGAAACTGAGATCCTAGGTGGTATGGTAGTTAACAAGTACAGAAGGGTTCATATCCTATTCTATTATGCAGAGAGCACTACATATCCTATGATGCACATGGCAACGACTCTGTGGGAAGAAGAGAATTTTTGCAGACTAAAATATTTAAAGTGAGGTCAGATAGGTTTAAAATTTATCAAGGTTTCTAGACATATCATCAACCAAATTTCATATCACACTCAATTTATCCATTCTGATGTCTCAAACCAGGCCGATATGAAGTTACAGTTTCTAAGCAATAATATGGTAAAAGAATTTAACATCATGAATGAGAGAGAAGTGGATAGAAGTGGACAGTTCTCAGGAGTTAGCAGATTAAATTTGGAGTCACAGATTCAATTCGTAAGATTTAGAAAGAAGAACAGGTGAAACCTTAGACAATTTAGTGCCTCTGTGACAAAACCATGTCAGTAATCACAATCAAATGAAAGAGAAGGATTGGGTAATTGAAGTTCAAATTTCAAAGTATATTTGTTATCAAAATACATATACAAATGTCACCATACACATCCCTGATAGTTATTTCCTTGCAGGCATTCATAGTAAATGCAAGAGACACAATAGAATCAATGAAAGACAACCCCCAACTGTTTTGCAAAAGACAATGAACTGCGAAAATACAAAAAACAAAAAAAAAATCTTGGTCATTGTAAATTGTCCCATGATTAGGTTAGGATTAATTGGGGTTGTGGGGTCACTGGAGCAGCATGGCTTGAAGGATCAGAAGGGCCTACTCTGCACTGTATTGCTAAATAAATAAATAAGTATCGAGGGCATGAGATGAAGAGCCCTTGAAAATGAGCCCATTGGTTTAGTAATGGGGGAGGGTGTAGTTGAGTGAGGTTATCCCCTCTAGTTCAAGAGCCTGACAGCTGAGGGGTAATAACTGTTACTGAGCCTAGTGGCATGAGTCCTGACACTCCTGGAACCTTCTTCCTGATGGCAGCAGCAAGAAGAGAGCATGTCCTGGATAGTGGGGATCCTTGATGATGGATGCTACTTTCCTGCAACATCTCTCCATGTGGCTCAATGCTGGGGAGGGCTTTACTCATGACAGACTGGGCCATATCCACTACTTTCTGTAGGCCGCGATGCAACCAGTCAATGTAATCTCCACCACATATCTATGGATGTTTGTCAAAGTTTTAGATGACATTCGAAACAATTCAGAGCAACTGGCACTCAGAGAGTAAATACCAATGCAGACTGCATGGCCCACCATTTTTTGTTTCCATATTCTATTTCCATTTTTGATTTTCAACTGAAGTTTCTGCAGAAACATACAATGTATCTACTTATATTTTCAAAGCATCGCATCAATATGAAATTTGCCTTTATATTTCACATTCATAAGTGGAGACTTAAATTCCTATCA